>NW_015113381.1:95995-146572 GCF_001443285.1 Poecilia latipinna
ATATATATATATATATATATATATATATATATATATATATATATATAATTCCACCAAATATTGATTTCTGAACTCTTCCCACCTTAAACATTAGTGTTGTTGCTTATAAATAAATATTTTCTTCGCATCATTTGAGGTCTGAAAGCACTGCATCTTTTTTGTTATTTTGCCCATTTTCTGCAAAGAAATATTAAATTTTTGCTTGTATTTTTGGAGACATGTCAGTAGTTCATAGAATGAAATAACAATGTTAATTTTACACAATCATAAACCTATAACAAGTAAAATCAAAGAAACTGATCATTTTAAGTGGTCTCTTATTTGAACAGGATGACATACAGAGGACTCATTTGTACCAAATAAACAAATAATGTTACATTGTATTGTCAAAAAAATGTGGGGGGAAGGGGGGGGGGCAATAAAAAGTTGGATGTAAAGGAAGTCAGTGTTTCAGGATTTTTGCAGTTCTCCAGACACAGAGGATCATAAAACTGAATGCTGGTTCTCCATGTTTGGTTCTGATTCTGGGGATGCAGAGCAGACATGAACCTGAAGACCTGAGTGGTCTGGATGGTTGGTACGACGACAACTCAGCCAAAACGTATAAACTAACGTATTTTAAAGTCTATCCTCAGAACTACAAGCTCCGTCCTCCTTGTTTTACTGAGCAGCAGCGTTATGGATCAGCTGCAATTTTCTGATTGCAGTTTGCCATAAAAGCACGAATGAGTTTCTCAAGGTATTGTTGGAACATTAGGCTTTTAATTTTGGAAATGCTCTGCAGGGGATAGAAGGCCAACTTTGTAACTGTCCTTATGTGTCTCCAAAGGGTCATGTTTCTGGCCTAATCACTATTAACTAAAGCCGAGTGCTGACTCTTGATTGTTTCTCTTTAGGTCTGAAGAAAATTATTTTAATTTGTGTTTTATTCACATGGATAAAGTCGCATCCACACATCCATTCCTTTAACTGCTTTTCTCAACGCTTGGATGTGTTCTTAGTCACCTGGTGATTGTCTGCAAAGTTAAGACAGCTTCAGTTATTTGTAATAACCTAAACTAGAGAAACAGAAGTATTAAATAGGAGGAACCCCCATTCTAACCTTTGGCTTAACCTGCATGTGTCTTTTGTCAACCTTGATGAAACGTTAGCTAGGTACTAATAAGAAGAACTTAATTTCCAAGATAATTCCCCTCTTTGGTTTAGGTGTGTTTTTGCAGGGGTGACTCAAAACCCATGCAGGAAGCCAGCCTGGAGGAAATTAGTGCCCACATCTGAAATGAGGTCTTGTGGGCAAAATGAGAGAAAATAAAATCCGTTATCAGCTGGCAGGGAAAGTGGATGCCCACACTCTGCCTGCAGCAAAACATAGTAAACAAGAGCCATCCAAGTCTGGAGTGATGATGCTATGCTCTGCAGCCCCGGCAGCATGAATATGACTGTAATGAGTCATTGGTTGAAAAAACACATCCCTATGTCCAAATCACAAAATTTAGTTGAGTTTCCAAATGATGATTTTAAAAAGTTTGATGGACGCTGGAAGGAAATCATGTTAACTGAAAAAAGTACAAGCTATGAAGTGCAAGTGTTTTCTGGATTTGGTGACAGCAGGTCCTCCAGCTTTTAGGCCCAGTTGTTCAAAGCTGAATTATTTTTGCATACGCAGAACAAAGACGTTATTTCAACATAACTCGATATTTTCACCTTTTCAGGCAAGAAAGTTGTGCTTTTTAATTACTTAAACGAAATAAGGTAAAAGAAGAAACTAACTTCATGTCTTGTGGACATCAGATCATTTTGGGTACTTGTCCTTCATGCCACCGAGTAAAAACACCCAGAAACTGCAGGGAGGCATTTCTGCCTCGTTTGGATGATTCTGTCTTTGTCACGTTGACTTTGCTCATGCTACACCTCACTTCTGATTCGCAGCGTCGAATCCCCACTATATAAAATTAACCTTTCAGATAAATAATAACAAATACTGTGAAGGAATAATCTCCCTTTCCATAGATCGGTTGTAGGTAATCCGCTGTGACCACCCCTAACTGTAGCAGCCAAAAAAAGAAGAAACCTTTTCACATTTTGTGCATCAAAGCCAGAAACTATGTGTTTTTTCACAGATCTCAGGCCAACACATAAGATTTTATTTTACACATAAATATGCTTTAAGTTTAACATTTCCATTGCAGTTCTGGTTGCATGTTTCAGGTCTCTTCTCCTGCCTGACGGGGAAACGCCTCTCGAGTCCCAGGTCTGATATTTTGCAGCCACTAAACGATTTTCTTTCCCGAATGACCGACCTTGACGTCGAGTTGGAGTGGCATCTCAGTCCCTGCTGACGAAAAGCAGCACTAAGCATGATGCTGCCACCACCGTCTTCCACAGCACAGATGCTAGGTGTGTAATGCAAGTAATATGTTTTCCATCACAGATAGCTCTTTGCGTGTCGGCTGAAAAGTTGAATTTTGGTCTGATTTGTACCGAGCAGCTTCTTCCACATGTTTGCTGTGAGTAGCTTCTTGCAAACAGAAAACCTGATTTCTTCAGCCTGTCAGTTTAGGTCGACGCTCGTCCCATTTTCCCCAGGATGGATTGAACAGAGCTTGGGATTTTTGCTTTATGATCAAACTCTAAACATGTCAGCATCTTTCTCTCTGACCTGTCTGCTGTGTTCCTCTGTTTCCATGTTGTTGTTTGTTCGCTAACAAACCCCTGAGGCCTTCACAGATTAGCTGGATTAATGCAGAGATTAAACATCTGAATTCTCTAATTGACTTCATTTATTGATTGTGGATTCTGTTTTGGGGTCCCATGGTAGTGGGGGCCAGAATTAGAAATGCATGACACCCTTTTCATGTTTCATCTGTAATTTCTAACATTATGTCTATTTCTCCTTACTCTTAGCAGTTTTGGCCTTCCTTATGTTAATCTGTCTCATTTAATACAAATAAAACACATTTTGCATTTTGTGGTTGTAACATGACAAAACGACAAAAAAAAAAGTTTAAGCAGAATCAATACTTGGTCTTAAAGGCTGGATCATTTATTCTCCACATGCAGCCTTTAAACCTCAAAGTTGCAAAAAAGAGAACTTTGTGGGGTTTTCTACCACAACACAAGATGGCACTAGAGGACAGTCTGCACACAACTATTTGTTTTCTCACAATGTTGCAATCTGGACATTGTCCCGAATATGTGTATGAGGTGTAGAAATAATGCTTTAGCTCGATTTGCATGGGTGCACATTTAATTTTCTACTCTTTGCAACACAATTAAGAGCAGTGGGGTAAAATGGAAATGCTGCCACGGCATAAAAACCCTGAATCATATTAGGCTTCATTGATAAAACCTTACAAATACTTTTTCTTAACGAAAACGCATCGCTGTTGTAAAACAGAAGGAACATGTGATCTGATTGAGGCTGCACTTACAGTACTCAGGATAACTTGGCTCAAGAGCTGGCTGGCGAGCCAGAGTCTAATCTTAGCCTGACCTTTAATTCCCCTCTTTGACCTTAAGCTGTTAAAGCGGCGGCCAAGACTGGCATGCAGGCACTCAGGGTTGTGGTAGTTCAGCAATGCCAGGACACTGGACAGCTGCCACGAAACCCACAAAAGGTGTCCAGTTTTAAAGCAGAGTAGTAGCTGGGACACGTCTGCAGAACTCTGCACAAAGACGGCGAATACAAGTTCTAAGATATGATCATTTTATTTTAATTTTTTCCACTTAGATCAAGGCGTGCAGCGGTTGCAAGATGCCACGCCGCTGTCGAAGGTTTCAACTCACAGACCTGGCTTAAACTCACATGGTTATGATTCAGGTTTGACATTTTCTAATCTCCTCTGCAGAGCTTTCTTTTCTGATGTCAACAATGTTGCCAGGAAAGAGAGTCAAAAATAGATGTGGAAGCAGCAGCTGACATGGCCGAGCCTTGTCATGTCTTTGTGTGCAGGGGAAGAGAAGTGAAGCAGTTAATCTGGGAGCACAAGGCACGATCCCCTTGCACACACCTCCACAGTTCCTCTGCATTCTGACTTTAAAAGAAAAAAAAAACACACACATAACTTTCTTCCAATGCATCCTTTCTGGTATTTCTAAATGGCCTCAAAAAAAGCCACAGTTCAACTGAGTAAATGGACTCAGGCACGCTCCTGTGCGCATATGTGAGCGAAATTGAGCAATCGGGTTTCAACTTTTGACTTCTGCAGAGCAGATTGGAGCTGCAGGAAAAGAATAGCAGCAACAGAGTCAGTCAAGTGAAGGGTCATGGTCTTTGGACATTAAATGTCACAGTCAGTAAGACAGAGATTTGATCCCCCCGCCCCACCAACCTATTCGTTCGCTCCATGTGGCTGCATTCACTGAGAAGGTCAGCAGGGGACCCCTGTCTTTTTTCAGACCACGATGTGAGGCCTTTAAGGTGTGGCCGTCTAAATCAGGACTGTTGAGACTTCATGACACCTTATGCAAATTAAATAACAGCAATATTCAGGTTTATAATGAGCAGGAGGATAGGGACGAGACGGTAGCAACTCAGATAAAAGTGAAGTTTCAAACTTTGCAGTTAACGACCTTGACATTCAGGAGGAGGCGTTGCAAGGATCGTTTCTAAAGGGGCGTGGCTTCAGGGCCCGGTCAGTCATAAAAACTCGGTTAAACTTTGCTCTTCCCCACTCACACCCGGAGTCCCAAGACAGACTGAGTCATCTCACAAACGGTAAATGCCTCCAAGCAAGTCATTAAAGCGTTTTAGTCAGGAAACTGCAGGAATTTAGCAGGCTGCATGTTTGATTCAAGTCACCTGTTGACAGCATGGATGGCTCTGTTAAATGAGTCTAAAAACATGTGGGCATGACATTGTTTGAAATTTGACCTTTTGGATATTGGACTAGATATTTAAACTATAATTTTGTTCATCCCATTGTGTTCTTGCAGAGACTCTTTGCTCTTGGTTCACGTAAATTAAAACTTTCCCCCAGTATTCAGCTAGATTGATTGGTCTATTGCCTGTTTGATTTTTCTGTTTTTTTCTTCTGCAAATATTAAAAAAGAAATGCTTCTCTTTAGAAAACTAGTGTGAATTGTAGACATTTGTGGATTAAATGGCTATTTCTGTTTCTCCTTTCAGAGGACTAGACCAACTCAGGCAAAATGGTGAAAGTCGGTATCAATGGGTAAGAGCACTTTTAAACTTGTCTGTAACAAATCACACCTGGTGCCACTTTTAATTAAAACCGCTTTAAACAGGAGCTCACATACATACATACATACATACATATATATATATATATATATAATGTAAGGAGTTATTCGTGTACAGAGATTTTTGTGTCGATGCAAAGGTTTGTGCAAACTAAGGACGAAACTGAAAGACAAGTTGCAGAGGGGTTACTCAAAGAATCTTGCACGTATGTTTTTTTTTTTTTTTTAAATGAGGTCTACTTTTAAATTTCTTAAGTCTGAAGGGAAAATTGCTCTAGATGTTCATTTTTCTACTGATTACATCGGATTCCTAAATCCTGACAGTTCAGTTTTGTTTTAACATCATGCCACTAGAGGCCAGAGCCCTTGTGGCAGATAAAATCGATGATTTGCAGCAGCTGAACCCACAAGTGTTTTCCAATGGAGGACATGCACAGGTGCTCGTGCCTTAAAACTGACCATTGAGTAACTGCTCAGCATTCTTTTACTGATCTTTGAACTTTGGCCTTCAGCAGATGACATTGTGGGCAGTAATTTCATCATCAGAGGGGTTGTTCGACAGGAGGTTGTTTTTCTTTTTTTTTTTTTTTCTGCTGATGGACGCAAACTCAAAAGTCGCAGAGCACACAGTCTGACGTTGGATCACGAATCTGCTCTTTTTCCTCTACGTGCCTGACTTCCTGTTCCCTGCAGCTGCAGTGTTTAAGCGCGGCATATCAGGCCGGATTTTTGGACCCGCAGGGTTAAAGATTAACCCAGCCATTGATCAAACGTTGCACTGGCGTCATAAGGATTACCACATTTGAGAAACATTGTGACTTTCATCGACAGAACGCGGTCAGAGCCCCTGCAACACACCTCCTCCTGCCCCTCCTCCTGAACTCTGGCCTTTCTTTGACTGCAGTTTCATGTCTCCTGGGGTGTTATCTATATTCCCACATGGAAGAAAGGGCTACACTAGTAGAGTGAACCAGATCCCTCCAGGGTTTTACTGAATGTCAAACTGAATCTCACGGACTCATTTCTGTATTTATATGAAGGTTTTCACCTTTAATTTCACTGAAACCAAAGCAAAACTGGGTCGATTGAGGTGGCATCATGTTGCCATCTAGAGGCCAGACTGAGAAGTGCATTTTTGTTCACCTTTTTACAGATTCGGCCGCATCGGTCGTCTGGTGACCCGTGCTGGTTTCACCTCCAAGAAGGTTGAGATTGTGGCCATCAATGACCCATTCATCGACCTGGAGTACATGGTAGGTCAAAAAATGAGAGCCAGGTCACGTCATCATGAACACATGCTGAAGATTTACAAAGTAGAGGTAATATTTTTAATGAGCAGTAGTTATTTTTGATATGGCTGACTAGGACTCCCTGCTCAGGGTGCCATGGCCTTGGGGGAGGAAAAACAACCTTACCAGATGTAGAAAACTGAGCATAAGGGAAGCAATAACGGCATAAATGTAGCAGTGATTACCAGAAAATGGAGAATGGACACGCAAAACTGACACTTTACACATAAACACACCCATTAAAGAAAGTGGAATATTAAGTCCATATATTTCAGGAACTTGATCACAACAAACACATTTTAGATGAATGTTTGAAAATGTTTTCCACTTGCAGCTCATAATATTAGAATATTGCATCAGGCCAATAAAAAAAATTACAGAAATCTCTTGATAAGTATATTTGATACCTGGTTTAACGTGATAAATTTTCAAAAGCACTTATAATCTGATAAATGAGCTTAATTGGATGCATATTCTGATTTACTGAATGTGACTGTATAGCTGTAAAGTTAATTTCTGGTCATTTCAGGTCTACATGTTCCAGTACGATTCCACTCACGGCCGATTCAAAGGCGAGGTCAAGGCCGAGGGAGACAAGCTGGTCATCGATGGACACAAAATCACAGTCTTCCACGAGTGAGTTCACCTGGCAATTTCACAGTTTGCTTAGTAGTGGAGCACAATGAGGTCTACACCAAAAAAATGCTCTAATATTAGCTTAAAGGCAGCAACGGCTGAACTTTTGTTTTGTTGTTTCTTTCTATAGGAGGGACCCAACCAACATCAAATGGGGTGAGGCTGGTGCCGAGTATGTTGTGGAGTCCACTGGCGTGTTCACCACCATTGAGAAGGCCTCCGTAAGTGCCAACGCCTCTTGAGTGTAATGCTCTTTTAGAGATGGAAAATATTTTAAGAATAGTCAGTTACTATGCTTGGAACATGCATGGATAAAATAAAATTAAAAAAATTGAGAATCTCATTGGTACTGGGGAAGTACTGTTTTTCCGCTACATGCGCTTGTTTAAGTAGCATATCAAGAGTTTCATGGGTTTGGGGAAAAGATGGAGGAAGGCTTTGCACATTTGGATGAACTCATGGCATGTCCAGAATGTTTCCCTCCTCTGGCCAACACAGATGAGCTGGTGTAGCTGATGGAGGTTTTATAAAGCTCTCATGCCGTAACAAACCAGACTCGGTCACATTTACTGGATGTAGTGTGGTGGACTACAGCTGATTTTGATGCCCCCTCTTGAATTGGTTCCTTTATTGCATGCAAAACGGATCACATGTGTAGATAAACTTGAAGGTTTTTGGCCATGTCCCCATGAAAATTGATTTTTCCAAAATAACCTTTGTATTGGTAGATTTTTTTTAAAATTTGTTTCAAAAAACAAGATTTGTGAAGTAGAGTGATTTCCACACAAATCCATCAAATTAAACTCTGTAGGTACAAAACTTCCTTTGAAAATTAGAAAATATACAGCATTTACAAACATCTATTCATTGACAATTTGAGGACCCCAAAACCTAAAAGCCTTGGACTACTGAGGATATAAGTCATTGCTAAAATCTGCCCCAATTGCATTTTCTTCCTCAGCATGCTATAAAGTTTTGCCGTCTCCACTTGGTGACCATTCATTTTTGAGAACTTTTCTTGGATGAAACAAAAAGTGATGCATGTTGCCCATTTTCTCTCTGACGGTAGAGGCTGCACGCCTCTTGGCAGCGTCGCTTGTTAGTCTTGACTTCTTACACATTTAATAGCTGCCAGTAAATGAGTCGTTTCAAAGACATTATTTCTCTGAATGCAAGCAATGCAGTCTCAGTTGGAATATGAAGCCCACTGTCTTTTGCTCAGATTTTTGTCTGCGGCTACATTTTTGCATATTTTGATTAAATTAAATGGTAGTAATCATTAACCTGACAAACTGATGTTTCCCTCAGTGTTTTAGTTGCTGCATATGTCTGTTTAAATCCAAAATGGATGTTTGCCTTTAAAGTTATCCATACAGCTTTTGAAATGTATTTAAAAATGGATTAATTCCTAATAAACATGACTACAAAATTGTTCTTTGAGATGTAAAACATTTTTGCATCATGTTTAGAAAGTTGCTTGGTGTGAAAATCCTTTTCTTCTTCTTTCCACACTCCCCAACACTTTACTTTAGGCTCACTTGAAGGGCGGTGCCAAGAGGGTAATCATCTCTGCCCCCAGCGCTGATGCCCCCATGTTTGTCATGGGCGTCAACCACGAGAAGTATGACAAATCCCTCCAGGTGGTCAGGTGAGGATTATCCATGTGAACAGCAGAATAACTTTCTACCAATCGCCTCAACCAGGCTAATTGTTCTTAAAATGTCTCCCTTTAACAGCAACGCCTCTTGCACAACCAACTGCTTGGCACCACTAGCCAAAGTCATCAATGACAACTTTGGCATCATTGAGGGCCTGATGGTGAGAATTTGACTTCATCCTGGAACATTTGGGCTGACGGCGCTGCTTTAAGCCGCATCCTCTTTTAATCTCCTCGTCCAGAGCACAGTCCACGCCATCACTGCCACACAGAAGACCGTGGACGGCCCCTCCGGCAAGCTGTGGAGGGACGGTCGCGGCGCCAGCCAGAACATCATCCCCGCCTCCACTGGTGCAGCCAAGGCTGTTGGCAAGGTCATCCCTGAGCTCAATGGGTTGGTCTCCAAAAATGTCTTGCCATTTAATATAGTCTATACCTGTAGCAGATGTGTTGATTTGCCTAAGTCCATCTGTTGTGGTCTGGCTTTGTCATTTTCCAGTAAGCTGACCGGCATGGCTTTCCGTGTGCCCACTCCCAACGTGTCGGTGGTTGATCTGACCGTTCGTCTGGAGAAACCAGTAAGTTGTGGGAAATTGGAATCCCTCCATTTTTTTTATTCCTCAACATAAAAGGAATAGTGATGAACAAAAATGACAGTCATTTTACTGCTAAATAAATTGCACTTTGCTCATCTGTGTTAAATTTTCATTTAGTTGCCAAAAGGTTTCAAGTTACTCGTCTTTTACAGGCCAAGTACGATGAAATCAAGAAGGTTGTGAAAGCCGCAGCTGAGGGTCCAATGAAGGGCATTCTGGGATACACTGAGCACCAGGTTGGCACACTTTTCTCTTTGTTGGAATCTTGACTTTGGACAAAGTATGGTGAATCTGATTACCTTATAATGTTGGGTCAGATTTGCTCAATAAATTGGGAAAGATGGCTAATCTCTCTTGTTGCAGTTTCAGCTGACGAGGCCAGTGGGTCATGAATCCCAAAAGAGCAAAATATGAGCCAAATGTTCCTACTGCACCCAAAGGAATATCCTCCAAATGGAATTAAAATGTTTCTTAATCTTGCTGGTGGGAGTTAATTTGCTCACTTTGTCCTATTTGCTCTCCTGCAGGTCGTCTCCACAGACTTCAACGGCGATTCTCACTCCTCCATCTTTGATGCTGGCGCTGGCATCGCCCTCAATGACAACTTTGTCAAGCTCGTTTCATGGTGCGCCTTTAGCAAAACCTGATTAACCTGCATTTCTACTACCCACAATGCTTATGACTCCTTTCCCTTTGCTTTAAGGTACGACAACGAGTACGGCTACAGCAACCGCGTCTGCGACCTCATGGCCCACATGGCCTCTAAGGAGTAAAGCAACCAGCTGACTGGCTGTCACAGTGTTGCTTTCATTCTCCTTTCTATACAGAGTTGTAAATGTACAAGATGTATGATCTGTGACTCTGCCTAGTTCCATCAGATGGTCGACCCCTACCATCATCGCATGCCTGAGGAAACGTCCCACATGACAAACGAGTTAATCTGTTGACCAATTCTTTTTTTTTTATTTTTTATTTTTTTATTTGGTAAACTCTGTTCTGTTCTTGTGTTGGATGGAGTGAAGGTGTGGAAGTTCTCTTGTCTGCAGTGGTCTAGAGCTGCAGTCGGTGGCGAAATAAAGTCCTTTGTGAGATTTAAGGCTTTCTGTGTCCTTTCTTGTTGCTATGCAGTTTAAAATGATCTTCCACCTCCAACTTAACCCCATTTCTCCTGCAATCTATATATTTTGTTTTGTTTTCAAATTCCACAAAGCCATTCACCAGCTCTTTGGTGTGGTGAGGAAATGTAATCTCGAATGTGTCGCATCTAAAAATATCTGCATTAGCAGGACTTGCAATTATGTGTTCAGCATCAAATGCAAAGGCAGGTGATGCTGAAGGAGTGTTCTTCCTTACTACTCATGCAATAGTGTGGGAGGAATTTGAATATGCAGATTATGTGCAGCAGGTTTTCATTTCTTTAATGGGTAAAAATATGCGAACAGTGAGTCTTGTACTGATTAAAAAAAACACAAATTTTAGGTACCTTGTTTTGGCATCTGGTGGACTTAAATTCTTTTCTTTTTTACTATTCTGGCTTTGCATGCAAGTTTGCTTAGATTTAATTTGGTATTCAATTGTTCAATGTCCTTTCCGAAGGCTTAAAGTGCTTTTGTAATGACAAAGCTCAAACAGAAACTGGGCCAGATCTACAGAATGGTCTGAATGTGTCATTTCACAAACTTTCCTATTTTACTACAGCTCAAAATTAAATAATTTTTTCCACTTTTTAAATCTTTTGAAATGGAACCACATTTTCCCAATCTGAAAAAATGAAATGGTTGTTCAAACTTACTGCTACTAAGAGAAATGTATCCAAATTTTCAAAATGATGCATTTAATTAGACTATCAAGTAAAAACTTCAAGCTGAATTTGACAAGTTAGGTTTTGCACAATAGGGACTGCTTGTCCCTGACCCATCATGAGTCCAAAGCAAACTTGGTTTATACATTCACATTTTTTCATGCATATCAAACGAATATTAATGTTACAAGATCCTTAAAATAAATCGACTCAATTGGTGGTGTGGCAACTGTCTTAAAAAAAAAAAAGCAAAATAAGATCCATAAAGAAATGGAGCTGTTGAGAACGACAGCCAGCTGTGTTGAAAATGGTTTGTGCTAGAATCAGCTGTAACCAAAATAAAAATGAATTGAGAATAGGCCTTCAACAGAATTTCTTCGAGCATTTCCCTGATTTCTCCACAGCATGCTATTGCCACTAAGTGTCACTGTGAGGGCGGTGTGTTTATTTTGGGAAACAAACACATTGTGCTTTGCAGGTCTGTCAAAAACATTCAACTTTGGACTCTTCTGATCAGAGCTGCCAATTTGTCTCCAGTAATGACTTTTCCTGCCTCTCTTTCAGTTGTGCCAAACTATTTCCCATCGATAAAGTAGAGTTTTGTGCGACGTTCAAAGCTCTGAATACGTTTAAAATATTATTTATGGTGTGATGTGAAAGAAACTGATCGTAGTGGATACAAAAGTAGAATCTTTTTTTTTAATTATTTTTTTAAGGTTTCTAAAATCATGTATCAAATACATCAAATCACGTTGAAGTTTGTGGCTGTAACGGGTCATAATGAGTGAGGGGCAGAAACACTGAGCGCCGCTGAGCTTTGTGGACTTCTATTCGTGTATTTACGGTAGCAGGATCCTCCAATCCCGCAGCACTTGCTCCTGCTTGCGGTTACATCTCCCAGCCTGAACACCATTAACGCGGAGAAGCTGGATTTGTTTGTTGTTCATTCATCCTCTGCGTTTTTTCCGCTTCACTTCATTCGGTTTATTTTGCAGCTCATCTCTTTGGTGTTTGGTGGAGTCTACCTCTGCTGGGTTTCGGTTCCATATTTGCTGTTGTTGTTGTGGACAGTCAGGGATCCAGCAGCAGCAGCAGCAGCAGCAACAGCCGACGTTAAGACCTCCGGGCTTTAGGGATCAGGTTTTTATTTATAAACGCTTACATAATCAGGTAAAACAGTGGTGGTTTTACGCTGCTTCTGCGGGCTGCGCGCTGCTGTTCAGTGAAGTTTATCTTGAAATATTATTCTGCTGTAACAAGACATTTCTCCGCCCGAGTTCATGCCAGATCTGCAGCGCTTTAGTTTTAAGTACCATAGCATGAATCCTTTGTTGGGGGCCAACACGCATCTCCAGCAGCACCCCCAGCAGAGCCAGGCCCCCGGACACCCGGACTCCCCCTCCGTCCTCCTTCCCGAAGCCGCGTTCGGTGCACCGGACCCGGCGTCTCTTCTCCTGGGTGATCAGGCCGCCCCGGGGCCCGATCAGCCGGGACATCCGCAGACCTCCCCTTACCTCCACCACACCCACAGCGGCCCCTACCAGCACCGCGCAGCCCCGCCGCCGCCGCAGCAGCAGCCGCAGCAGCAGCAGCCGCACCCCCCTGCAGCCATGGCCCTCAGGAACGACCTGGGCTCTAACATCAGCGTACTCAAGACCCTCAACCTGAGGTTCCGATGCTTTCTGGCCAAAGTGCACGAACTGGAGCGCAGGAATAAGATACTGGAGAAGCAGCTGCAGCAGGCGCTGGATGCCAACAAGGGCTGTCAGAATGGATGCTGTGAGAACAAGCTGCACACCCAGGAGGCCGGGGTGCAGACGGGGTTTGTAGGGACCATCCCGCTCAGGCCAGGCTCTCTTCCCTTCCACAACACCAACAATTCAGCGAGGAGGCCCACGAGCCTGTTCCCACCTTCATTTGCAACAACCCACCCACCAGCAGGCTCTGAAAACTCCAGCTCTACCCAAACTAGTGGCACCTGTAACCCAGCCATCACCATCAGCCAGGCCTCACCGTGTGTGGACTCTCCGGGGTCAAATAAAACAACCCAAAGCTACTCCACCAACCCTCCTCCACGGTTTCTCCCGGGGACCATCTGGTCTTACAACCACACTCGTAAGTTTGGCCCCGGGGCAGAGCGCCTGCCAAGCCCCGGGGTGTCCTGGATGCACCCGGATGGAGTCGGGGTCCAGATTGACACCATCACCCCTGAGATTCGAGCGCTCTACAACGTCCTGGCCAAGGTGAAGCGAGAGAGAGACGAGTACAAACGCAGGTAAATGGACTAAAACACTTTTATTTAACTGTTATACTACAAACACTCTCATTGCAGAATTATTTCTTGAGTGTTTTTTTTTTTTTTTTTTTTTCCGGTTTTCATTGGATGGGTGAGCAGGACTGCTAAGCAGCTGCAGATCAGCTTTCTTCAGCAGGAGACAGCTGATCTGCAGAGTCAGCACAAAACCTGCCCATCCTGCACCTCCAGCTTGGTCTGCATTCACCTCATGCTTTCAGCACAGGGGCAGGTGCTGCTGCCACAAATGCCATGGAAAAAAAAATGCACATGTGAGGAGCTAAATATAAATGTGACTGACTGTTAGGACTGCAGAAAGGCCAGGTGGTGGCACTCATTTCCTAAAATGCAGCCAAAGTTTCTTGTTATTGAGCCACAACAGAGGCCGCTTCTGGTTCTTTTAGCTTATTGCTGGTTAGAATTCCTCATCTCTGTTGCTTTAATGATTTAATCAGCTAAATGTCATCATCACCATCATCATCATGATCATGTGGGCCAGATTTAGGCCACGGCTGTGAGATGACATCACTCTGCAATGTTCCTCTCAGAACAACAGCTTACTGCTGCAATGCGTTCAGTGTGACTTTCCCTTTAAGAGGATAACTCAGGATTTAGTCATATGGGGTTCTGCTGAAACCGTATAAGTTGTTAATATCTAACCTGCGGTATATAACTCTTAAAGCATCTTGGTTTAGTATAAATTCAGATTAGTGAGAAGTATCTGTTATCAGATGTTGTTCTGTGGACTCGAACAATTCAGACTTTTTTTTTTGAGAAGTTGAACTGCATACCATTTGCAGAGATGCTGAAAGGAGTTTTAAACTGTGGCGTTTCAGAGTGGTGTTGAGTTTGCAGCTACATTATGCAGAACTGTTGGTGTCAGAGACTAAAGGAGAAGCAGCCATGGGCGATAAAGTTTTATCACAATATTTTGCAACAGTAAAAGTGGCAATAAGAACTTTTTATTACTTCTTTTTAGTTAACTGTGTGGCTCTGACTGCATGACACAGCTATCAAATCCCCACAAACGGATACAGCTGTAATGTGCTTCTTTAAAACACCAGTCAGATAAAGACGTGTGACTTGCATCACTAAGCTGCTCACAGTAACCGCATTTAACCATATTTTTAAGATTATTGATACGAACAATCTCAATCAATACGGACAGTTTTGGCGGGGTACAAGCGCCATTACTTAGAATTTGTCGTGACAACTACAAACCAAAATTCTTGTCATTGCTAGAAATGTATCACGATAAATGATAGACGATATGAAAGCGCCTACCCTTCAGGTGAAGTTAACGGCTAATCCGGGAGGAGCCAAGGCCAAATCAGACTTCTAATGTCTTAAAACAACTTTTAATAAAAAATATTTCTGCAAGCTCTATTTTTTTTGACCCATAAACTGTTGCACTTAATGTTGGACAGAGGCCAATAATTAATTACACAGGAAATGAATGTAGGAGGCAGTGCGTCACCAATTAGCATTCTGCGTCAAACACCTTCTGAAGATTGAGTATGCAAAACATTTCTGGTTGGGGTAACTGATAGTAAAGGAAGCAATAAAACAGATTTAACCTAAATAACTATCACATATTAGCTTTTTAAGCCACTTTAATTGTTATTGTGTTTACATGCTAGTCGTGTTTATGGTAATTATGGATCTCCAGGTGCAGCCGACGAACTTTATTGTGCACTGGTTCACCGTTAGGTGTGAAGCAGCCAGTCTGAGACCATAAAGTATCGACTTCTCCCTCCAAGTCAGAGGACTGGTTTGCTGTTGCACCTGCAGGATCCGATTCAGAGCCTCGTCATAAAATATGTCTCATCCAGTTGTTGTTTGACCTTTTCCCTGTTTTGTTCTGTGTGTTTATGAAGGATCACAGTGCATGGAGGCAATCTAAACACGCTAATATCGCTCATCCCTGTATCTCGGCAAACAAATGCTTTAATAATGTCTCCTTAATGTGACACCACTGTTTTAGACATCCAGTGGTGTTTGTGAAGGCTTTAGGTTTAACAACACCATTAAAAACCCAGAAGTTTTCAAAAACTGAGTCAAAGGTTTTTTATAGACTTGGTGGAAAATAATCAGCTCTGAGAGCCACTGAAAGCAGAGTATTGGCCTACTTAAACTGAGTAATGATGCCAATTCGACATTTTATTATAGTTATATCTCTGTAGTTTTGCAGGTTTTTGCAAGGGGCCCAGAGTTCATCTTGGTGGAGACACCAAGAACTGATGCTAAGAAGTTGCTAGAAGCAGTTAATCACTGGATCCAGGTTGGTTTCTGGGGAAAACTCTTGTATATCCCTTCTGGCTTAGGAATGCCTTGGAATCCTCCAGTTTCCCCGTCTGGACCTGGTACCTCCGATTTTGGACGATAAACAATAGATGGATTTGCTTTTTTAATACAACTGGAAACACTTCACTGTACGTGTTTCACACAAGAAAGTTAATGGTGATGCACCCATATCCCCTGTAAATAATCACTTCTCTGTTATAAATCATCCAGTGTAAATGGGATGAAAATTTTGGCTGTGTCCCTTGTGCATTTTGGGTTTTGTTTGTTTTGGATATTTTGGGTGCTGAAGAGAAATGTTAATTTAATTAAAATCAATTTAATGGACAGTAAAATAGCTTAACTTTAAGGGGCTAAAGGTCTGAGCAGCCTGTAGCTTTAGCCTAAAAGCATAGCTAAGCTGAATGAAGATGGGAAGAGAGTCATCTACTTTCTGCTTCTCACCTTCTAACAGGACCTCACTGAAGTATCCCTTTATAGTTTGTGAATGAAAAAGACACAGCATCAACCCCCTTTTTCTGGAGGTAATACACCTTTAAATCCTCGTTTTCAGTGTGGGACACAGTTAGTTATTGTCTTCTCTGAGTGACCTTCAGCAGGCCTCGTGTTCCTGCGCACTCGTCACCGCATGCCCTCGCATTGTGTCCCAGCGATCAGCGCCTCATTCTTCAGAGACCATCCCAGCCGCGTTATAGTGGCTCTTTGTGGACGAGGCGGAGAGACGACTGCAGCCGCTCAGGAATGCGACGCTGCTCCGACTCCTGCTTTCTTTGCAAATCGAGACTATAGAGACCGAATTAACACGTGTCCAGCTGAGACAATAAATGAATCGGTGTCTGTGCATCTGATGAGAGCCTTTAAATTTCTCCAATTGTGACGTTATTCGTCATTTCCAAATAGAAGCGAGGTTGCACTGATCCAAGCCTCTGTCATCCGTGTCTTGTTGTTTTTCATGTCAGTCGGTGCCCCTCACCTCCCTCCTCTTTTGTAACCGCACTCTCTGTCTCTTCTTACCTTTACATGAGCAAACCAGAAGCAGACATCCCACTTCCTCTCCTTTGCTCACACTTTCTTCCATTGCGCAGTACCCCACCTCCCCCCCTACACACACACTGTATCTGCAATGCAGCATGCTCTGCAAAGCTGTAGCAGCTAAAAGGAGGGGGCCTCAGCACTCCTCGACTATGTGCACCTCGCCCATCGAGCAAGCGTCCCCCCCTTCAACGCCTGGAGCCCCCTCTCCTTCATGACTCAGATCCTTTCAGATTTAGTATTCCCTGATGGGTTTGGCGTTTTGCAGCGTTCTGCAAGAGTTTTTAGCAGAATGCAGAGCGTGGATTTTCCCCTCATGAGTGGATGGTATAAGACCACATTTTCGTCTCGCGGCTTTTCAGTGTATTAAAGTTAAGATTTGTGAGTCAATCATGTGAGCAGCTGCATGCGAATCATCTGTCAGGAAGTCAGCAAAGTGCTTAGTTTACTTCTCACACGTTTCCCCGCAAACGTTTCAGGTGTTTGCTTTTCATGCAGCATGAAAGCAAAGTTAGAGTTGTTAGAGTTCCTTTCTTTTTAGAAATCTTTGTATTTTATCTTGAAATTATATCACTCCAATGTCAAAATAAATTGGTCCTTATGAAGAGGTCTTAGGATGGTGTTTTAAAACCATGAGTCAAAAATTGAAAGCAGATAAAACTAAAAATAAAAAAAATCATACATTTATATTTCTGACTTTATTTCTTCAAAGTTTTCTTTCATTTGTTCCCCACAAACCAAGTGATGTCTTTCAGACCCTAGAACACATGTAGGAAAAACCTTCTGACAGTAAAAGTTTTTCCTTCTCAGTAATTTTTGCCTTTCCTTTACACCTAAGGGACAAAGGAGTCGCTTTGAGTCAATTATAGCATGCAAGTCTAATAAGTGCCTTTCAAAATCAAAAGTAGCTCGTCAACTTTTACAAATTCTTTTCATATTACTTTTAAAATACAGAAAAAAAGGTTAACTGTTTCCACTTTTTTTCCATCCGCCTGTCGTCTGATTCAAACCCGGGTCCTTCAAGGCAACAGCTCTGCACTGAAACCTTTGTTTTCATTTCTTCACAAATGCAAATCTTAAAAGTTTTGATTTGTATTCGGTTCTCCTGAGTCAAAACGTTTGTAGTACCAACTTTTGCTGCAATTACAGCTGCAAGCCTTCTGAGCACATTTGCAGACTAATGTTTTTACCCATTGTGTATTCTGAATTGGCTCAGACTCAGTCAGACGGGACAGAGAGGATCTCCTAACTCTAGTTTTCATGTCTTGCCCCAGATCCTCTATTGGATTCAGGTCTTGACTTTGACTAAATGTGCAGGTTTTCCACCAGACGGCAACATTTTCAGCTGTAGTTTCCTCCAGCTGCAGCATATTTGCCGTGTCTCCTACATGGATATACTCTTAAGATGCCATTCTAATGAAAAAGGCTGATTTGTGGATTCCAGGCTTGGTGTTCTATTGAAAACCTTTGCAGCTCCTGCAGAGCCTCTGTGGGCCTTTTGGCTGCTTTCCTGAATAATCTTGTTGGTGGTCATTCTTGGTCTGACCACCATGTCTCTTCAAAACCTGGGGTGTTGTTTTCTAACCCGACCCTCCTTTTGAACTTATAAACATCTGTGTTCCTTGATCTTCGTGATGCTCTTTGATCTCTAATGTTCTCTAATAAACCAGAACATCTGGATTTAGACTTATCAAGTTAAGTAGAAGCACTGTAATTTATTTAGGGCTGCTGAATAAAATGGTTGCCACACTCTTCAGGTTTTTATTTGCAAAAAAATGTTGTAAACACCTCATCTTTGTGTTGTTTTATGAAATAATTGTCTGAGCAAACGCACTGAAGTTGATGTTTACAAGGCGTTGTCGCTGCTTTTCCAAATTTGACAGAATGACTGTTCTTGACATGGTGCCGTTTGACCACTTGCATCAATTTTTCTGTCACTCCATCAGTAATTACATATGGAGTCATAAGCAAATCTTCTGCAAGCTCAGTTGTTAAACATTTGATATCTCTCTGCTCATCTTGCAGAGAAGAGATGTTTATTAAGACTTATTGTAAGCTTGTTATGACCTGAAACTATGTGCATTGAAGCTAAAACTCATTTTAAATCTAATTATCATCACATAATTTATTTAAAAAATGTATGTTTGACTTGAAAAACCATCTCTTTAAAAACAGATTCTTCCTACCTTTGATATTTATTTGTGACTAACAAATGGTAGAGATCCTTTTTTAGCGCAGCAGCAGATTAAAGTTTTGCTGTCGCGCCTCAAAAATAAAAGTACAAAGTTGAGGAGTGAAAGGAGGAAATGAGTGAAACAGGATTTTCTGGTGAAGCAGCAGTTGGGCAGTTTTTCAGAAATTTAAAACAAACAAAAAAACGTTGGATCGCTTTAGGTGAGGGCAGTTTTCCGTCAGCTGGTTCAGAGGCCTCCAGCTGTGCAGGTTTAGGAAATGTTCCCTCTGTTGCATTATATCTGCTATGGCATGTGCTGTATTGTTTCTCATCGACAAAATGTTGAATGGATGCTGAGCAACCTCATGGAATATTTGAGGATTGATAGTTTACGTCAAAGATGGCGCAATGACATGCACTTTATATTTGTCTGGAGTAAGATGCAGGAGTACAGACTGGCTGAAACTGCTACTCACCCTGGCATGTGTGTCTTTAGATGGGAGGAAGAATACACAATGAGGATGGACCTGCAGCAGAAGATTGCAGATCTTCAAGAGGTAACACTGTCTGGCAAAAGTGCCTGTATGTATCTATATATATATATATATATATATATATATATATATATATATATAGATACACTGCTCAAAAAATAAAGGGAACACTCAAATAACGCATCCTATATCTAAATGAATGAAATATTCTCATTGAATACTTTGTTCTGTACAAAGTTGAATGTGCTGACAACAAAATCACACAAAAATCATCAATGGAAATCAAATTTATTAACCAATGGAGGCCTGGATTTGGAGCCACACACAAAATTAAAGTGAAATGTTCCCTTTATTTTTTTTAACCAGTATATAAATAATCTCAAATCCTGGTAAAAGTCGTGTTGGCACCAATCTTCACTTTGAAATGCCAGTTTTCTGTTTTGCTGTAATATAATTAATTTCAATTGATTTATAGGTTAAAATGGTTGTACACAGCTGCAGGATGAACGTGATGAGCAAGAACCGTCACCCCTTTCTCAGCCACTCATAATTTCCCTAGTAGTACTTACTGATGCATGCTGCAGCCACTGATCTCTGCTAATTATTCATTTTCAAATCAGTTAACATCTTTTTCAAAAGAAGGCATTTTCACAGAGGAAGTCCCTCCACTAAATTAGATACTTACCTCTCCGTGTGTTAGACTGCCTTATTTGTACTTCCTCCAGTTGTGCTTCGATCTACGCACATTATGTCTTTGGTTTCCTGTGTGTGCAGGCTTTTTTATACCTACATGCAGCACTGCCAGGAATCTTTACCTTGACCCCGTTTAGATGGCAGCTTTACATAGCCAGATCGACCACAAACGGCAAAAAAACACAACTCCAGAAAGATAAGAGCCTGACCATCGTCGCTGCGCACCTAAACAAGTTAGAGGAAAAACTCGTCTAGACTTCCCCAAAACCCAATCTGCATCTGGAGTGTCACTGAACGCTCTGCAGAAGAAGAGAAACTGCTTTTAAGTGTCGTGTTTTACAGCCGGACGTCTCTGCGGGTGTTTTCATGACTCTTGTTTTCTGGTTACTGTTCTGTGAGCAGGACCTGCAGGAGAGTGAAGGCTGTCAGGACGAGCTGGCTCTCAGGGTGCAGCAGCTGAAGGCGGAGCTGGTTCTCTTCAAAGGCCTCATGAGCAATGTGAGCGGAGTGAACGCAGTCACAACATGACCATCACTTTCCTTGTAGCGCCAATCAACGCTTTCTCATTTGACAGACTGCGGCTTCTCCTAAAGAAAATGTGCAAATTTATTATTCATTATCTTTAGTGGTCTCCGGTAAGATTCTTAACGATGAAATAAACTTTGTGAATGATCGCTAATCGTTCCAAGTTTTTAGCCTTGTAAACGTATTTTTACCTCTTTCATTGTTTGTGTGTTTGCAGCACAAACGTGAATGCATTTCATGTGGTAGATCAACAAAAAGGTGGAATACATGAAAAGATTGTTTTAAAAACTGGTTGAAAATACAACCAGTGTCACTCTGTGAACAACAATGTTTAAATCTCGCCACCGATTCTGAATCAAACCTGGACTTTCTTTGGATTTCTTATTCTTCGTGATCCTGTTTGTTCCCTAATGTTTTCTAACAAACCATCCGAGACCTTCAGAAAAGAGCTGCTTTGACACTGATGTTAAATTAATATAATTATATACTAACTTTAAAAGATGCAATGGATTTTATAAAGTAGAACTGGAGTTAGGGCTGGACAGATAAACAGTAACAAAATAGAGATCTGGAAAAACAAATTAAGAGACCACTTAACATGATCACTTTCTCTGATTTTACTCTATATAAGTGAATGTTTGAGTAAAATGAACATTGTTGTTTTATCATATGAGCAACTGACATGTCTCTGAAATTCAAATAAAAAATTTAGTATTTATTTGCAGCAAATGAGGAATGATCAAAGTAAGAAAAAACATGCAGTGATTTCAGACCTCAAATAAATCAAAGAAACAATATTAATGTTCCAACTCAGGAAGAGCTCAGAAATCTATATTTGATAGAATAACCAGGAGGTTTTCAATGGGGTTCAGTGCAGTGGGCTCTTCATGTTTTTCAGAGCTGTATATCGTGAAAGATACGTGATCAGTATCAATACGTCTGGTAGATTGTTCAATAATTTCTCTGAACTCCGATTCAGAACTGCACAGAGGCAGAGGGAGACTTTATAGCCACTCAGCCTCTCACAACCACTCAAGCAGGGTTAGAGGCATCAACTGACTCACTCACTCTTTGGTTACCTAGCAACAACTTGTTGGGTAACGTGGTTACCTAGTGACAACGTGGTTACCTAGCAACAACCTGTTGAGTAGCACGCGCAGCAGCAGATTAAAGTTTTGCTGTCGCGCCTCATAACTGCTCAAAAATAAAAGTACAAAGTTGAGGAGTGAAAGGAGGAAATGAGTGAAACAGCGTTTTCTGGTGAAGCAGCAGTTGGGCAGTTTTTCAGAAATTTAAAACAAACAAACAAAAAAAAAACTAATCAAAAAATATCAAGTGATCAATAAATATCAACTGATATGAAACCCTGATATTCTGACATGTTTTTCAGCCATATTATTCAGCCATAATTGGAGTAATTTAATTTAAATATAAATGCACGCCACACTTTTCAGACCAGATTTCTAGAAATTGTTGGAAACCATGTGTGATTTAACTTCCACTTCACAGTTATGCACTTCTTGTTGTTTTATCACTGAAGAGTCCAAAATATATATTGAAGTTTTTAGTTATAAAGTGACAAAATGTGTGGAAAAAAAATTTAAAAATCAGCTGTGTTTGAATACATTTTCAAGGTGCTGTGCTAACACTTCAGCAATAATCCAGTGGAAGATGTTTTAGTTGGCTCTCCTGCTGTGTCTTTTTTTCTCCCCCCCTTGATTTTGGAACCTGATTCTGTCCTCTGCAGAATTTGTCTGAGTTGGACACCAAAATCCAGGAGAAAGCCATGAAAGTGGACATGGACATCTGCAGACGAATCGACATCACTGCTCGGCTGTGTGACGTCGCGCAGCAGAGGAACTGTGAAGACGTGATCCAAATGTACCAGGTACTCGGGGCCCGTTTGCTTTCACTTAGCAAACGTCGACTGAGTTTGATCTCCTGAACATAATCTTGTTAATGTCACTGCAGGTTCCAAACAACCAATCATCTCTGAGTATCCGGCGCAAGCCGACGCCCCTGTCCTTTAACGGGAGCGAATGTGACGAACCCGTCAGCAGCTCTGAAGGCGAAGTGGGCGTGGTTAAAGAAGAGGAGCACTTTGGGTCTTCAGCCAATCAGATCAACGAGGAGATGCAGAGGATGCTGACTCAGCTGTTAGTGGTCTGCTTTTAACCACAAAGACAATTATCTGATAATAGTCCAGTCTGGTTTTATTAACCACTAAATGCACGTGTGTGTTTGTGTTGTCGTCACAGACGTGAATGTGAGTTTGAGGACGACTGCGACAGTCTGGCCTGGGAGGAGACTGAGGAGACTCTGCTTCTTTGGGAGGATTTCCCAGGATGCACTCTGCCTCCAGATCCGACCCATCCCCCAGGAGAGGTAAGCTGTACCAATGCGAGTTACGTTTAGAAAACAATCCTGCAGCGACAGCCCGAATATATGATGTCTTGGTGAAAAATGTCCAATTTCAAAGCACAATCACAATAACAACACTCTTCAGTGATGAAGACAGGGCTGAAAAAGACTGAAAAGCTGCCAAAGTGCAAATAAAAACTTTGATGGGCCTTCAGAAAGTTTTCATATCTGTACAAATCAAGATTGTTTTCAAATATGACAAGAAAGTCTGTTTAGGAAAATAACATAGAACAAATGATACAGGGGTCAGTTTGTGTCTGGCGCGCTTAAAATCTATCTGCACAGTTCGGTATAAATTTCTCCACATTATAATATTCAAACAGTTTTACTTTTTTATGCAGTTTCATTAAATAAACAGTTTTAAGCTGAGCTAACCCTGAGGAGATTAATTTGTTTTTGTTTAGTATTATGAAAATCATCAGTGCTTTTCTGCTCTTGCCAGATTGTCTCTGTGACATCAGGACTTAAAAAAGCTTCGCATGTTGAAGTTTTTCATGTTTTTTAAGCTCCTGATGTCGTTTGATGTCTCTTCTAACACCAGGACAGTTTCAGTACCGAGATGTTTACAACCTTTCCTGTTCGTTTGTTCCCCAAAAAAACAAAAAAATGCATGTAGGTGTTTGATTTCATTCAGCAGCTGCTTCATTATTGAATAGTCTGTTTGAAACGAACAGCTGCTCTAGTCAGTGAAATCTGAGCATAAAACAACCATGGGAGCTATGGTTGGACTGTTGTCTCTCCTGTGTCGGATTATTCAACCACAGGCTCATTTTATGCTTACTACATTTTATCATCTCTACATATTTATTTTCCTGTTCTCAAACTGTCGGTCTCTGTGTTTGTCTGTGGGAGGAGGACTGTCTGGAAAAGGTGATTAATGACACAGAGTGTCTGTTCAAGTCCCGCGAGAAGGAATACCAAGAGACAATTGACCAGATTGAGGTCAGACATTTTTTAAACTTAAATAAGATTCCTGCCCATGTGTGTTACCTTTGTTCTTTCATTTCTTTTCCTTTTGTTTACTTACATTCTCACCTCATCTGAACAGTGATCTAACACAGCTTTCCATATGTTTATGGATGTGTTGCATGCACATTTGGAAGTTGCGGTGTAAAATCTTAAAACGGAGACCGACGAAACGTTTTTTTCCGATTTTTAATTTGGCTAATAACGCTGGGTTTTGAATCCTGTATTTTCTAATCTTTTACCCGTGAACCACTTTGTAAAGTCGGATTAAACATCCCTGTCTGTGATTTTATGGATTTGAGTCTTTGGGATGTGTTTCCAGCTGGAACTGGCCACGGCCAAGAGCGACATGAACCGACACCTGCATGAGTACATGGAGATGTGCTCGATGAAGAGAGGGCTGGACGTTCAGATGGAGACCTGCAGGAGGCTCATCACTCAGAGTGGAGACAGGTACAAACACACACTCACATCGCTCTCACGTCACACTAGCATTTTTATATTTTTAGAACTTTTCAGGTTCCCTATTTACGACATTTGTTAAGCTTTAAGCCGTTATAATGTTTGTCAATCCTGACTTTATAAATGTATAAACCAATTTATAGTTTGAAACCTTCGTAAATTTGAAAACCTGGAAAGCAAGACATTTTTATATGCATATGTTCATATTTATAAGCATGGTTACATGCATGATTTTGAAACTCGTGATTAATCACATCTCTAGAGCATGGTTAATCTGCTTAAATTTTTTAATTGATTAACAACACTAATTTTTATACACATTTGCATCATTTTAGGATGTTTATGTTGGCTATTAAGGTTTTAAAGTAAAACTGTGGTGCAGGTAGACAAAAGAAGTCAAAACTCTGAGAGTCTGAGTCTGTTAATCGTCTGTTTAGAAATATTTTTTGAAGAAATGCAGTTTTCAAAGATCAGGCAGGTGCAGATCTGGACTCCTATAGGCCTTAAAAGTGTCTAACGCCTCATTGTCATGTATTAGATCAAGTTGGGAATCATGATTGTCTTGCCTCTAGTTAACAAAATGCAGCTGAAAGGATCACTTTGGTCTAATATTCTAATTATATGATAAACTGGTTATCATTATTATCATTAGCGATTAATCGTAGTCATGAATAAAAACTGAACTAATACCCTGTAACACATCCTATATATTTCATATAAGATGAAACGTATAGGACTGAAATAAATAAACTTTGTGATTTATTTTCCTAAACCAACTTTACAATTTCTGTGTCAGTGTCTCTCATCAAGCTGAACATTTTCTTTTCATTTTATGAAACCTATTAGCTCAAGAATCTCTCTTACTTTCTGCAGCTTGTTTCTCTTTCCGTGTTTTCTGCATGCAGTAATCCCGTCGTGCCGTCAGAGGAGAGCGACCAGAGAGACACCGACAGGTCTTCATCCTCCCCGCCCTCTTCGTCGAGCAATGGGAGATCTTGACACTTCGTCACTCGGCCGTTGAAGGACGCTGCGTTCATGTGACCTCTGCTACAAACAGCGACAGTACCACACCGCATACACGCGAAACTACGGCGACACCGTGTTTACATTTGAGGAAATTCATTGGAGATATTCTGTAATTAATTGGCGATGTGTTGCCCATACAGATCAGTCTGAGGGAAACCTAAAATTCAGACTGATTGATTTCAGACTTTAAGAAAGTTAAGATCCCGAACTGATTGTTAGAAAAACAAGCTGCTGTTAATTATCGTGATGCAGGGAGGTAACAAAAACTATAAACTAACTTATTTAAATCTTCAAATAATCACACACTTCAACAGTGACGATATATGAGCAATATTTAGAAGTCTTATCCTCAAGTTTCTATAAAGTCTGTAATGTTAACTCCTCATGTAGTTACAGTCTTTTTGCCCATAAATGTTCAGCTGGGGATAAGGGAAAGATAACGAGTTGTTTTTCACCGTCAGGTAGTTTCTAATCAATGTTTGTGTTTGAAATCTAATTAGATCCCCTGATGCACAATTTATGTGCCTTCCAGACATCCTGATGAATTGAATCTCACAAGGTAATTTTGTCAAATCAAAGAAATAGATAAACGTATAAAAGTACCAAAACAGAGTTTGAGTTTGTGCTGAACATCATACAAAAGTACATGTAGTACATATTCAGTACATATCTCGTCCATCTGGACAGTTTAGTGTGCAGTCACTCTGAAAAAAGTCATAGATATATTTGGACGTATTTGTCCACTCATTATTTATAGGCTGTGAATCATGTCATCTTCCGACCCACCGCCCCGGCTAAAAGTGGCTCCTTTCAGCAAGACAGCTGCAAAGAATTAACTGGCAACGTCGCTCTTAGTTGCATGTTAATAACGTTGGAGTCGGCATCACACTCTGCTTTCAGAGCAAGCGTTACTACCGAGTGGTACAGCAGCAGGGCAGCGACATGATCACTGAACACGTCCCACGTTGTTTTAAAAGAATCATGGATATGCACTAAACACTGGATGATGAAATTCTCAAGAGGATTTCCTTTAAGAGCCAGTTTATGGACTACAGAGTATGTCAAATAAGCAGAAACAAAGGATTGCTTTGTTCCATGTAAACACTATGTATCAGAAATGCTTTTTTAAAAGTGTTATAAGCAAATAAAAGCTTTCAGTTTAGAAAAACTGAAAGAAATTCTGACCAGAAAGTCACGCTGACGCTTTTCTAATGTTTCAAAATCCTGCTTTCAACCTGGCCCTGCTTTAAAAGTAGCAGTTAGCTTTACTCTTCAGTCAGAACTAATCTTTGCTTCTCTGAGGTCAGAGGTCATTCAGAGTTTTCCCAATGTTGGCTTAAAAACGGTTGCTAAGATAACCCTCTCTAAGCAATCTAACTGGTTCCTTTGAGGTTTGGATTGGTTAAGGTGGCAGGAATCTACTTTGAAACCATCTGTTAGCTTGACTGTTTGGTGTGAAACTATCTTTACTTCTTCAAACTGAGATAATTGAAACGTATTAATTATAAACCAGATATTTATTGCTCAAAGTCCTGTCCCAAACAAGTCCAGCAGTCCCTTTACATTCAGAGTTGTTTTAATGCGGCAGAAATCTGCTTTGTGCCTGGCTGTGAGCTCTGCGATCAGGGCTAATCTTTGTTTCTCCAAACTCGAGTAATGTAGATTTATTCATTGCAAATAAGAGATTAACAAGAAAAAAAAAAAACATGAATGCAATAAGTATTACATCATGAATTTCTCTTAAGGATGCAAACTTAAAAAGTTTGGTGAGCAGGAGAGTAAACAAACATGAAACAGCTCCTCCTTGGACTTGGTTCTGCTCTGATTAGCTGTTAGCTTGACTCACCTGCAGGCTACTGACTACTCACAGTGTCTCCTCAGAGCCCCACTCTAAATAATCCACCTCCATTTTTAAACTTGGAGTCTTTTTAAGGCAACAAAACTCAAATTTGATCCTTAATGCGATGATTCACTGCTAGCTTTCCACAACGGTGGACAAATATCCACCATCTTTTTGTATTATTTACAGAATTTGACGGCCCAGAAAGCTGCATGTAAGATACTGACGGCTAATTGCATCACCACAGAATTTCGCTTTAAACAATTGAAACTGTCAGCTTAAGGTTGAAGTTGTTCTGATCTTTTTCTAACTACTCGTTAGCTGAACTCATTGGTGAAAACTAATCACTGTTTAATGTAACACAAGTAGCTCAATTAACCACTACAGGTAAGATATTAAACACTCAAAAGCGCTCTACAAAACCTGACTTAAAGTCAAACAGTTTGCTTGACTCGCCATGGAAAACTGACCTCTATTTCTCCAGACTTAGGTTGTTTAGAAAACCGCAGCTAATCCACTGACAGCAAATAATATCTATTCAGAGCCCCATCTACGTAATCATAGCAGGGCTTTAAGTTAATCTCTGGAAGGAAAACTCCAACATAATAAGCAGCTTCAGCAGCAAAGCAAGTGGAAATCAACAGCAAGCATCCCCAGTCAAGCCTTTATCCAACTTTTATGGGGGTGAACAGAAGTACTAAACACAAATATCGAGCCACTTTAATCGCTGAGAGAGAAAAAATGAAAAACTTTCAGTTTAGCCATGAAGTCTGCATACGTTACAGCAACATTACTCCTGACGCTTGCCTGGAGTTGGAGCTCAAAACTGTACGCTAAGGATCCCAGACACTTTGAGCTGTTTGATAATGAGTGTTATTGCAGCCTCTTATAGCTTAGAGTGAGCAGGTTGCTTAAGCAAAGCTGCATGGTGGAGCAGAACGTCGTAAAGACAGCAGAGGAACCAAAATGGTCATAAATTCATGTACATTACTCACCGAGTGCCAAAATAAAAGTTTATTTAAGATTATGACTCATTAGGAAATAGCTGAGAAAAACATAACTGGTTATATCTGTGGAAGCTATGTCACAAAGGTGCTTGATGTACATAAACCTATTTTTGAGCCTAGAAGCGTTTGCACATAGAAAGGAGCAAAACTATAAGAATCTTATGAAGCAATCAGCGCTGCTTCTTGTAAAACAGACGACACTGGAAATAGACTTGTTTCCACTTCCTTTACATATTTCAGGTGAACTTATAACACATACCTCATGTTTCATTTATGTTTTTTTTTTGGCACATTTGAACACCAAATGATACAGGAAAGCATCGCTGGCTATCATCACTGTCAGGGGAAGAAAAACCCCACATCACTGCTGTACAGTACTATCATAAACTCCTTCTGGTTTCTTTCATTAAACCAGGTGAAATGTCGGGATTCTCACTCCGGTACTTTGTTTCGATGACGAGAGACGGCAGCTTTCAGCGTTTGCATGTGGGGCTGTTTGGGTCAGCTGCTTCGAGTGTTTTTTTTTTTTTTTATGCCGTTTGAATCCAGGAGAAAGATGTGAAATGATGTGCCGTGTGAGGCCCAGAAAGCCATTTCCTTTTACTTTCAGAAACCGAGTGAGTCTCTACTGTATGCATGTGCCGTGTGTCTGTTTTTGAGTCTTTTCAGTGGGTGTTTTTAAAACGACTTTTACTGGCGCAGATGCACAGTGTTGTAGAAAATGAAACAGAATTACCAACGGGTGACATTTTAGATTAGACTGTCTTTTGTCTGTTGTCACCTGTGAAATTCAGAATCAAATGAGAGTTATTTTCCATTACTAAACTTCCTTTATGAGTCTACCTGTTGGCCAAGTAAAGTCAATTTAAAAACAACTCAAGTTCAGGAAAATGAACCAGTGAAAAACCAATGCTTTTGCAAAATGACTACAATGGCTTTGAAACAATAATAATGAAAAGATAGCTTTGAATATATAGATGAGCTCGAAGAAGCGCGTCACACGCCTGAAATGAACGTCAACTTGAAATTTGAATGAAAATCTGTTTCGATTAAATTTTACAGGAAAAAAAAAACTTACCTCAAGAGTCTAATACAAATTTGTGTCGCATAACATTTGGAAACTAATCCTGTGGACTTTTTGGAGAAATTTAAGTGTGTGACTTTGCGTCAAAATGAATTATTATTTTTTTTTGGCTTAGAAGCTTTACTGCAGAGCTAAAGTATGTAATGTATGTAAAGAGAGACTGAATGAATAAAAGATGCAACTGATGATCAACAATTTGTCTTTCCTCTTGCATTTAATTCTGTTTGTACTGAAACTTCTACAGTTCATATAATTATTATCTTGGCAAGTTTAGGTTGAAAGTTATCTTATACTTTCAACATGTTTTTTTCCTCAGTGGTGGGAATATTAAACGTTTCAGAGTCGCCTTGAGTATCTGTGAAAGGATTTCTAGCAGCTCGTCAAAGATAAATCATCATAATACCGGTGGAAACACAGAAAAAGCTGGTCAGAAATTCTAAAAAATAGTCACATTTTCCACTGATTATGACATTTTTTTTCTTTTAAATGTTTTTTTTCTTTGAAAAATGATATTTCCTATAGATTATCTTTTGAAATATGAAATCTTTTCTTAGAGAAAATGAATGAGTTTTAATGCAAGGTGTGTGAACTGTTAATGACTTTACTGTGTGTGCTCAGATTTGAACTGAGTTATCAGTGGGTCTGTCACAAACCTCTGTCATAGAGGTTTGGATCTATGACATTTCCTGACGTTTCTCTTTTTTACATACACAAAAAGGAAGAGATCGGTTCAGTTTCATTCAGAAATTTACATACACCTTCATTACCAGCACGGAGGACATGCTGGGTTTTTCTTTTTTTTTTCTTTCAAATGGCTGGTTTGAATCATTTTACTTTCTGGGTGCAAAGTTTTGAGTTTCCAGTATCAAAGTTGTGCAGAAATGCACAGATTCCTCCATTGTTTGGTTAAATGTCTCTTCGTCAGATGTATCTCAACCACATGCTTCTAGTTGCCACGGTTTTAGCTCTGTGTTTAAACTGGTAGAGTTTATTTAAACTGGTTTTGTGGAGAGTCAGATTATTCCCCAAACAGCTTAGATGTGTGTTTGGAAATCCAGCTGGCAGAAAACAACCCCGCAGTACAATGCTGCCACCAACGTGCTTTAAAGTATGAGATGTTCTTGTGGAGAAACAGACGTTGTTTTATGTACGTTATAATGCCCCGCAGCATGATGCAACCACCACCATGCTTTGCAGTTTGTACAGCGATATTTTTGCCTCGCCTCTCAATCTTTTGAAATCTTTCTTTAGAGGGCATGTTGCAGGTTTATTTCGAGCCTGACGACGGGTGTGGAGCCGGGACTTAATTTCCTGGTAAGCGCACTGTTATGGCTTTGGTGTGGGCACGGACGCAGGTTTTCCAGCAGCCTCCAGCTCATGCTAGGTTTGAGTCACTGTGGGGTTTTGGGCTGTTTTTGAGCAGTTTAATCATTTTCCTGACATCTGATGTCACCTGTTTCAGATTAAATTATAACATTCCAGATGAGTTCATGTGCTTCTCACTGGAACTGAACATGAAGAGTCTGAAAATAATAAGCGTATTGTTAGACCTGTAATGACATCAGGGTGCGAGCAGACCAGGTTTATTCAAGGTGACATATTTTTTTTATTTTTTTGCACGACTGAAGGAGCTTTTATCTCCACCAAGAGGAAAATCTCTGACTGTACTTTCAGTAAGAGAGATAGATGATTCGAAAAAAAGATGTACTGCTGTCACTATAATAACTAATTTGTTCAACGTCACATCTTGGTGAATTCAGGGAACTATCTGAACACGTCTGCCTCTCTTCACGCCCATCATCATCACGTTTTCTCATTGAAATTCTGGGAGTTGGACATTTTGGTTGCTTTTTTTTTTGTTTGTTTAAATAAAGAACTCGACAAAAAGAAAATGTCTTCTTAGAAAACAACAACCAAATCAGACGTGAAACCCATCTGGGTATCGTGAAGAAGATCTGCTCTTCTTCATGTTGTTGTGCAGACAAGCTTTTAGTCGGTTTAAACGGAAAGTGATGACACTTCATGCATAAAAACTTAGATAGTTGCTTGGTATGAGAGTGCTGAAAGTATAAACACCGCAGCAGCAGTGAGGGGAGGAGGAGACAGGAAGGCAGGAAGACTAAACCAGGTAAGGAAATAATGAGACAGATTATGGTTAGAGTGTGTGAGAAGACGGAGAGTAAGAGACGCCGAGGCAGACTCACCAACAGGAAGTTCGACAAAACAATAGAAGCAGAATACAGGGAGGACTTCGCCGAAGGTAAGGTCTAATCATTTTTATTGTTTATTATCAGGAAATATAAGAAATATAAATGTCATTGTGCGTTTTTAAAAGTAACATGAATGAGCAACACATACAGAGCAAAACATTATTTTATTTTTTTTCGGTACATTAGAGTCACCTGCATATCGTCTAATTTCTTGCCTACAGAATGGGGACTGTGCAATACTTCATGGCTGTGCTGTTATCTGCACAGTTGGTGCTCAACTCTCCCACGGTAAAAAAAACCCAACATTTCCTCATCCTGTTCACCTTTACTCATGACTGAAAGAACCATGTTTCGTACCTAAAAAATAGGTCAAATGTACTGAAACGAGCTGCATGAAGATATTCTTCTCATTTGTATTTAATTATCAGAGGCTGAAGAGGAATGCGGATGGCAGGAAGTGTATTGAATGCCCTGCAGGTAAAATGGCATTTTTATGTGTAGTGATTTAAAAAAAAAAAAAAAAAAAAATGTCATCTTTACAAATTTTTAAACTCACTTTGTGATCATGCATTAATAATGTTTGTGAAATATCCGTCATTCTGTTTGTACTCTCTTGATTTTCTACTCTCTTCATGAAAAAAAAAAGGCGCATACTGCGCCCTGCCATCCCCACTCTATGACCACATCCTTGATTTATATGCACTACGGGTCTGCAGACACCCATGGCTCTCGCCTCCATCCTGTTGTTCTTACTTGTTTCTTCCTCTTCTGTCAGGTGAATTTCTGGACACTTGTACCAAGTGCAAACCTTGTCCTTATGGATCTTACACCGAAAGGCCCAACCAGGAGAATTCATGCCATCCATGCTTCAGAGACTGCCTACCAAGTAAACAAATCTGCATCTGTGAGGTCATCAGCTGAGACTCGGCTCTCATGTCTGGTTTTTGGCTCCTTTAGGCTATCATCTGAAAGAAGCTCAGAACTGCACAAGCACGACCCCCTTGAAATGCGAGTGTGAGCCTGGTTTCAAATGCACAGGGAGGGAACCCAAAGGGAACTGCAACCAGTGTGAAAAAGACAACCCCCCACCAGGTAAAACCTGACAAAACCCTGTTTTAATTTAGATTAGACCATTAGAAGGTACGTATTTTAATTAAAATTAAATCAAATACATAAAAGCACAACACAGAGTCGTGTGCTGAAATGAAACACGACGTCCTTACTCGGCCGGGTTCTGATAGTTATCAGGAGTTTCTGCACAACCTCGGTTTAGAGAAATGGAAAGAAATCCCGACCAGACAGTCAAGCTAGTCTGATCTAACCTTTCTACCACATTAAAACCACTTCAGCCTCACAGGAATGATTCAGATAAGGAGGTTTTATTAGCAGTCAGTATCCTACCTGTAGCAACCAGCTCTGTGAAGAAAACTGAAGGGAGCTCCTTCTGGAGAGTCAAAGCAGTGACGAATGAGGGAAAACGGCTTCTTCCACCACATATTTTAAATTAATAGTTGGATTAGTTGCAGTGTAGGATCTGAGAAGACACATTGTTTGGGGGAAAATAAAAGAAGCTGTAGGACTGCACTGTGAAATGTTAAAACTTTAAAGTATTCTTATTTTTAAGTCATGAAAACATTTCCTGTTAAGTGAAAAACTTTGTTTCCCAGGATGTGAGATCTTTATAAAGATTCAAACCCACATTCAGGCCTCTAGAGCTGCGCGTTATTTATTTATGGATCTTATCAATATTATATACAGATTAGTTTATTATGGAGACAGACTAAATTACCATCTAGGTTTATATTTATTGATTAGCATAGTTTTCAGCTTCAGTTATGATATTCAGACATTTCTGCCCTGCTTCTCTGTCATGTTTTAATTAAATGTATCATAATCTAGTGCGTTCTTTATTGTTTTTATTTTTTTTAAAGATAATCAAATTTATCTTTAAAAAATAGTTTAAATTTACTCGAGCTAGCTTGATTAGTGAGAACTAATCTCTGTTTCTACAAACTAGATGATACTAAGTGAAGGTAAAAAAAGAAACTCAGCAGCTGGATGAAAAGATTTATCCCCTTTAGATCAATATCAAACAACTATACATGCATAAAACATGGATATAATAAAATAATAATAAAGTCTTCATGGTTTGATGATGTTGTAAGGCTTAAACTAATTTAAATACTTAACATTAAGTCAGATGTTGCGTCATTATAGTATTTTTGAATCGCTTCAAATTTTCTAAGAACAAAAAGCGAACGTGATGAAACTGCCAGATTTGCCTCTTACTTAATTTGACCTTCATGGGGAATTTTTAAGACTGATTTGAACTTTACACAATATTTTTATGCTGAATGGTGAAGACTGGGTTGGTTTCCTCACCTCAGACAATAGGAGCTTGTGTGGGCAGCTGCTGCTGACGCATCCACCTGTCACAAACCTTATTGTTGTGTTCACTGCCCCCAAGTGGCTGAGATATTGTTATTAAAGATTTAAAAAAAACGTGTGTAGGTTTGAGTCTGAGGGACTTATTTTTTACATGTTGTTATTGACAGACACAATGAGAGAAAATAAGAGAATAATATGATTAAATGTGACAAAACAGCAGGGAAAGTGGAGTCTCTCGCTGTGCCTCTTATAAAAGGGACATTTTATTTTATTTCAAGAAAGAGTGAAAACAAAAAGCGATACTTTGAATGCTTTTATTCTGGTGAAAGCTGAAACAAAGGTGCAATGTTTCTGTTTCTCATCTGCAGCTGTGACTGTGGGCAAACCCAGACAGCCTACCTCACCTCTGGATAAACCATGCAGCTCCTCCAGGTGAGTCATGGTTTTTACTGGATTACTGCTAAAATACTGAGTAATAGAGAATCGGGAATGGTTTTGGAAATCCAGCTGGATGGTGAAATATTCACGTTTTCCTTTTCATCGCTCTCAGGTGCGGTCCTCCTGCTACGGCCCCCACTAATCCCAGACCAGGTGAGTCTGAGGGAAAACTTTAACAGCTGCTCATTATGCCAACAAGTTTTGTAGTTTGGACCAAAAATACAAATAGATATTCAGTTATAAGTCGTTTTGAATATTCTGCTGCAAGTTTAGTCTGATTGGAGAACATTTGTGATTTTTTTTTAATATAAAGATTTACAGCTGATTCTCAGCTGGATTTGGAAAAATTTAGCATTTCAATGCAGCTTTCAATGTATTTTTTATTTTTGTTCTCCTGGAAGTTCAGCTTTTGCCTCAGTCTTGTGGGTTTTGCAGCTTCTGTCAGATTTTTTCTTGTGGTTGCATCTGTCTTCCCATCTACTCTGAGCAGCTTCTCCGTCTTGTTGAAAGAATGCAGGCCCACAGCATAATGCTGCCACCACTCTTTTACACAGTCAGAAAGTTTTTTTTTTTTTTTTTTTTAAGAATAAGCATGAGTGAAAACTGTCCACTGCAGCTTAATTATCTAAAAAATTATAATTGTCAAGAGGAAAACCTTACATTTACACCCAAAGTGACAGTAATGCTTTTCATATATTTTGTTTATTGTTGATCATTTTTGGTTGCAACTCATCCCTTGGATAAAAATAAAACAACAAAAAAACATATTAAATACCAACGTATCTGTCTGAAGGGAACAAAGTTTTGTTCTTGGTTAGGTTACGACACACCAACTTTATCTCTACAGGTGGCGCTAAAGTGCTTGACAAATACCATCAGCTTGTGTTTGCACTGCTCCACCACTCTGGTCTGTGTGTGTTACCCCACATTGGTTATTTCTGAGCTTTCTTTTAGGTTTCATTATGCAGATCAGAGGGCTGTCGTTTAAACTGTGTCATCGGGTCAGCTTTCCTCTTGTTGGCTGATCAGATGAACACAGAGCCGACTGAATATTGCAACAACCTTTTTTATTAGCTGTAGACTGTCCTCATAATCCTGATGCAAGGCTTTGAATCAATGCACAAAACGTTTTTATGTCTCTATTTTTTTAGGAAAAATATTATCTACCTTCTTGTAGTCAGAGATTTTCCAGTCGAAGGCTTTTAATAGATCCGAAGCACGTTTTAAGACCAGAGGGAATAAATCTTTTAGGCTCCCAGAATGAGAAATACTTTGAACCGTCTTGATTCTGTTGGTTCTTTTAATTAGACTCATTCATTCAGACTGGCTCTGTTTCATGCTGTATGATCTTCAATGTATTCTGTTTTTATTGTTTTATGTTTCTATCATTTGTTTTTAATGTTTGTTTCTATTGTTTGTGGTTCTATGAGATGTGAAAAGTGCTTCATGAATAAAACCGACTTTCTTACCTACACAAAATAATAGTCAACGCAAAAAATCCTGATAATGGGAAAGAGGTCAAATAACGTAAAGAAGTCAAATAGCAGGTAATGCAGAAAATTAAAGATAAAATATGAAAATTGCAGCATTTTTAAATCAGATTTAAATGTCTGGCTACTATCCAGGGTTTTATTTTCTGTTTTGTCAGAGAGCGGTGAAGTCAAGAACTAAAAATAAAAAACAGAAAGCTTATTATTCAGTAATATAAATAGTTATACTTATTCTGTGTTCCACTTATTTACATCTATGTCTTTCTGAAGGTTTCATGTTTTATAGCCTTTTGAAATTTTTTTTGTGTTGCTTTTAGTTTTCACCATTTTTAATCCTCTGTCACAGGATACACAAGCGCTGAGCTGGCGGCCATTCTGGGCCCGGTGGTCTTCATAGGATGCATGGCCCTTATGATCATGTTCTGCATCTATCAGCCCCGGGATGAAACATGTTTCCGACAAAGTAAGATGTTCATTTACATTCAGGGCAGTTTCTGTGGCCTCGGCTGAACTTTGTAATTGAATCAACTCAGAAGAATAATAAACACGTTTAAACTGAACGCTGCGAATATGAGTATGACTGAGGTCGTGAGGTTTCTGCTACATGAATGATGAACATGTAGAGTCATCACTGAAGTTTTGAAACTAATTTTATGTTACTCATCATTCTGTTTTTCAGTTATTGCGAAGCTGTGTAATGAGGTATGTAAGCCGAGGTTTCTGCTACCTTTATGTACAGTCATGGTAAAAACCCCGTCCTTCATTTCTTCTGTTTTAAAGCATCATATGGTCGAGATGATCTGATCCTAACAAGGTTCTACAATTATAACCTGAGCTGCACAAGACACCAGAAAAGATCCAACACTGACACGACTTTTAAACGTAAATTAACATGAAACAACTAAAAAATAAGTACATCCCTATGGCTTAGTACCTTGTAGAGCCGTCTGTAGCAGCAGCAGCATGACTCAGCACTGTGTTGAGCTGATGGCCCCACAGTTTACTATCAAATGGTTTTGTGGTCAAATCTTATGACTGCGAGTTGCCCAGCTGCTGTGGCTTTAAGGTGGAGGGGCCATTTCAGCTGAAATGCTGTCTGTTTTCATCCAACATGGCATTTTTAGTCTCCAGATGTTCTGAACTACTGCTAACAATTCTTCCAAACAAGTCACTTGTCCTGTTTTTTTGTCATTATGTCAAAACGTTCACATGAAGTCGAACATTTGACGTGCTAAAAGAGGCTGAGTTTGAGGTTTTTCAGGGTCATTGAACTTTGCACACTAGCGTGGTTTTACAAAAATAAAAAAGGAAGTAAACATTTCACTTGCATTAGAGTATTCTCTCACTGTCTTCAGTCGATGAGGATGTGTCTTTTGTGCCTTTTTCATTTTAAATTATTTGGAAATGGCCGTGTACCCACTCCAAAATTAATGGACAGCAAAAGCTGATTCTCCAGGGTCTTAGTGCTTTTAACTTTTCTTTTGTTTACTTCCTACTCTGGTGTAATCATGTCTTTTTTATACATAATTATGTGTTATATACTTAATGTTAAATAATTTTAGAACCTGGATCAATATCATTTTCTGATGCATAAAACCCCAGAACGGTGAAGGAGGGGAATTTTACTTTTTTTTTTTTAGCAAAACCAAGCAGATTTTTGCATGATATTTCTTGCTGTTCTATACAAATTGATGACACGTTTTTTTTTAGGAAGGGCAAAGTGGCAGTCGCAAGGCGAAGGAGTCGACTCATCAGTTCCCCAGAGACTCTGCGAAGCAGCAGACGTCCCCTCTTTCAGATGCCAGCCTTGGTACTGCTGAGTGATATGAGCCCTTTCAGATGAAGTTCTCGACTCGCATGAAGTCATAAAGAAATTATGAAATGTTTGAGAACCAGCTCAAACAAATGATTACACAGATCTCTTATGTGTTTTCTCTTCTTCTTAGGTCCAGTCCAGGTCCACAATCCAGGAACGGTCATCTTCAGCTTGCTCAGCCACTTCACCGGTCCGGTGGGACCGACGGAGCTGAACGGAAAGAGAGCGGAGAGGGCGAGCCACGAAGAAGAAGATGAGAGAGACTGTCCTGTGTTTCATCCCACGCCTTCTCCGGGTATCCACCTCTCCAAAGAGGAGGGCGGCGGCGAGACGGAGGACGTTTTCTTCCCCTCCCAGGAGCAGGGGAAGGACTTCCACGTGTCGAAGGAGGAGGCGCTGTGACGCGTCAGAATGATCCAAGATTTGTTCTGGAGGACATGCTGGACTCTTTTAAAGAGAGGAAATGTAAACCTGGAAAACACGAATACAGGTGGGAGGAGGAAACGATCCATCTTCTTCTGGCAAACTGTAGAAGGATCACAGTTGTAATTTATTTATTGTTTCCTGCTGGTTAAGGAAACCAACATCACGCCTAACTTTGATGAAAGCGGGAATTGTTATATTTTTGTAATTTATAATTTAAAAACTCTTGTAAATATTATACATACTCTATTGGACGTAATACTGGATTTGACTTGAGACACTCTGAGTGGAGTATTTGTTTTATTTTGCATAAAGAAAAATAAAGAAATACTGAGGTTTTCAAAAAAAAAACAATTTAGTTCTTAATATACATGATTTGATATTAAACAGCAGCTCTAAGTCTATGTATATACATTTATACAGTATATATATTTATATATACTTAGGAACAGGTTTGGACACACCTACTGCACAAATGTCTGAGTGAGAATCTCATCACTGGTCTTATTATGTAGTATAGTGTACCATAGTACATACCTATTTAGCAAAATACCAAACAGCCCATTCAGGACTATCATAGTGTCCCACTCTGTGTGTTTAGGTGGAATAAATTTTCCAGTTTCTGTAGGGTAAGTTTTCTGTGTATTGAGAAATCCTGTAGTTTTTGAACAGCATTAGTAGCTGAACCGTCCGCTGTAGTCCTCTTCATTATAACGACTGGAGCGATGATTGTCTCCGTTCGGCTCCAATATCCAGGAGAAGTTGTTCCTTTCTTGTGGCAGTGAAGGTTTTGACAAGTACCTTTGATTTATCCAGGTGCAGGATTTAATCCTTTATACATAAGTCGATGCAGTGGTCACATTTTCCACACACCTCCTGGACCGGCTTGGACACATCGTCTTCCACTGCGCATAGAGTGGCTGTCACAGTCTTTTCAGGCAAAAAATAACCTGAGAAGCAAAACAGAAAATATTTTAAATTTGATCAACAATATGTGGCAAAAACAAAACAAAACAAAAAACTTTACATTTTTGCATCCAAACAATCAGTGTGTTGGTAACTTTTGATTATTTTGTGAGCAACATTTATGTGCAGCTTTAATTTGCATGGTCAGTTTTAAACAATCAGCCAGTTTTCTAGGGATGCACCAATTTACTGGCCGGCCGGTTTCCTTCATTTTGGGAGATCAGTGAACAGCCGATACTTGCATGTAAAGCTGATCTTATCTACTTCAGCAAAGTTCTAAAAATCGACCACTGTCCTGTTCTGCTCCGCAGCGACAGAGACATACCGGCACATCAGGCCATGTCCACATGTTTGCAATTAGCAATAGTCACCGCACTGTTATCAACTCAGCGACTTTATTTCTATATTTAGTGACATTTCAGACAAAAAAAAAAATAAAAATGGCCGAAATCAGAATTGGCAAGTCAAGCTTTTTAAAATTGACCAGAAAACTGCAATCGGTGCAATTTTTGTGTTTCTGGCTTTCCAAAGCCTGTCTATTGTTTGTGCACAATCATAACAAACTGTTATTGCTCCTTTAGCCTGGTGTGTTCAGAGTGAGACGAGCAGACAGGCTGCAGAGGATGCATGTGTATCTGGGTCATGTGACCCAGCTGCCCTCATCTATAAACCAAGCTTTAGGTGAAGCACACGGAGTTTAAACACTAATGAAATCTTAAAAATGCGTTTTCTGAAAAAGAGAACATCCTTTTCAGTAAGTTCTCAAAATATGAAACTGAATCACAATAAAATATGAGAATGTCAACAATGTTTTGGTGACATTAGCAAGTCACCAAAACAAAGTAAATATTTTGATGCTAGGTTGTTCAAACATGAGGAAACAAAGGGGATTTTTCATGGAACAAAAAGGCTCATCACATCTTTGAAGTATGTGTGTGACCTTATTGCCCCCATTTTTGAATAATATGTTTGATCAAAGGTCTGCTATTCTCAGCTTTCAGGATGCGACACTTTACTTTCATTTGATTGTCAGAGATTTTCCACACTGATAAATTTCCTCTAGGAAAGAGATTTCAAAGGATTTTGAATGCCAGAGTGTTCAGATAAAACATAAAGTGGAAAATATTTTGAGCATACTAAATTGCATTGTGCCTTTAGGTTGTTTCTGTAATAGTTATTCTCATCTTACCATGATTGGATCTGATCCAGTGCAGAATTGGCTTGATTTTTGTCATAACAACCAGAGCAATTCCAGCACACAGAAGAGCGATTATCACCAGGAACCACTGAGTATCTGCAAAAACATAAAAAAATATATATATTTTCAAAGAATTTACATCTACAGCAAGTAAAGGAGAAGTTGGATAATTCCTATTTCATATTACTGTCAGCTCACCGTACCTCTGATTTTGTTATTTGGTGGTACAGTTATCTTGGTTGTGGAGGTGGATCCAGCTACTAGAAGAGAAAGGAAGAGAAGGAAAAAACAACTGATCAGTTCAGTGCAGATGTTTAGAGGAAATACGAGAGTTTCGTATTTCAGAAGTCTCACACAAACTCTGTGTGAGACTTCCCTCAATAGTTACTACAGGGTAAGCAAACAATTGTTTTGAAGCACAAGCATGCAGTGAAAGTATATGCAAAAAAAGAGAAACTTGTTTTTGAATTATTTTATTCAACAGGCCAAAGTTTCACACAGTTTTAAAGCTATTGTACATCACCATTTGACAAACCAGAGTTAAGAGAAAACTAAACTAAATCTACATTTGTATCTAAATAAAACAATTGTAGGCCAACAAACATTAAATCTTTTAGATCTTCAACACAAACTCCTATAAAGGTTAAGTGTTGTCCCTGAATCTCGAAGAGCTTTTATGCTCTAATTGTTGTCTGAAATGCTGCTGTTACACGCCAAAGTTTCTCATATAAATTATACAACTTTGCTCATTTTCAAGTTCAAAGAGTCTCGAAAGAATCCACGGTTTCTCGTAGATTCAAATACTGTGTTCAAACCAATAATTTGTATTCAAAAATGATCACGTTTGAATTTTTCATGGTGAAAACCGTCCCAGTCACCATCAATCACATAATGCATTTTCCCTCTGATAGGCTGATCTGTTCATGGTGATTTTTCCTCTCCCCAGAACCTCATTGCTGCCAGTAACTTCAGTTTCCCTATGTGACCCAACAAGTCTAAGCCAGATGAAGACTAGAGCAGATTGGTTGTTTTTGTCATGATCTGTGGGTTTTGGTGAGGTGAGGGAAGACACAGGCAGGCCAGGATGAAGTGAAGATGATGATTTAATGACAATAATCCACAGGACAGAACAACGGGGAGCACAACAAACACGCGGCACGGGGAAACTGGCTGGTACAGGAGGATCCGACAAGAGACAAAGACAACAGGTGGGACTAAATACACTGGGAGGGTAATCAAAGAAACGAGACACAGCTGGGATCAATCAACAGTGAAGACAGAGACCCACAGGGGAACAGGCTAATAAACACAGAAAATCCTCAAAATAAATACACAGATCACAAAAGTTTTTCTATTTTCATCAAATTGGATGAAAAGCTCTTGAAAGGTTTTTTATTTTTGTATTCATCCATGAATTCACATGGTACCTTTCTCTAAGCATGTCACCCAGTTATGAATTCAAAGTGAGGACCTAGATAACAAAATATGAGTTGGTAAATGTTGAAATAGGCTGAAGCTGAAATACTGAGTCCATATTGAAGCCTCACATTTAAATTAGACAAAAAGTGATCGGTGACTGACGTGTTGAATCAAAGTTAGATTTTCCACCATAACTGATAACTGTACATGCACATTTTAGTTTCTTTTATATTGAATAAAGTTAAGGAATCAATATTGATTCATGTACTTTTAAAGTATTAATCTTTTCTAAAGGAATTTACTATGTGGAGCCCACTGGAAGAGTTTCGTTTTTCACCAATGAGTTTCTGCTGACTACATCACAACATACCATAAAACGTTTATTCATTTACTACTGCTGTTAAACACAGACGATAGGTCGTTCAAAGCTATCTGGCATTACCATGTTTCCAAAAATGTGTGTACACAAATTTAAAAAATAACACGGCATTAATACTGTATTTTACTTAGGAAAACTCATAGATCTGAATCATGTTTGGCTCCTTTTTGACTGACGGAACAACAATGTCCACGAGGTTAAGCCTTGTGTTTGTATTAATCAGGAACACAGTTTGTGTTGGGATATCTTAAACTTTGACTCTAGTTCACGTCACTTCGATTCCTTGCGATGCCTCGATCTTCCTCTAGTACGTAACGAAGCCACTTCTCGACGTTTCGGTTAGCTTTGACTCAGACTGCCGAGCAGCAGCTGAAAAACACAAAAGTTAGAGTGAGGAAGGTTCCAGTTGGGGCCGGTTAGAAAGACAGTAAAAACATTTGAAAAGTTTTGAAACACATTTAAATAATAAATAATGCACTGGTCTGAGAACAAACACAGAAACCGAACGGTTCCACTTGTTAAATGAAAAAGGACATGGCAACGAATACTCATGAATATTTATCTTAATGTTAGTTGATATAATCACACATTTACAACATAAGCATAAAACAACGCACTTATTTTTCAATAAACATAGTAAAGAAAAAAATAATATTGAAAAACTTACTGCAAAAGTGCTCAGAGTAGAGTTAAATTCAGACGGACAGTCGGAGTAGTGACGGGTTAGTCGCGAACGTTTCGGCTCTTTCTTTCAAAGTGAACGACGGGAGCTGACTCCGCACTTTTTTTCCCTCCTTTCGTTGCTCAGCTCTCACTCTCAGTGGCTCTGCTCTGTTCACGGCAGAACTTCGTTTTGATTGGCATAGCAGCCTTGTGGTCAATCACTATTTGCTAAGGTATGTTATATAGGAGCAGATGATAATAAATTAGGAGCCATTTGGGAGCCGAGAGAGCCGGTGTTCTTCTTTGGGAGCCAAGAGCCGAAATTCCCATTACTAGTCAGAAGCAGGTTGCAAACAAGCCAGCAGTAAGGGTTATGTTTTTGGGACAAACACTCAGTAATAACATTTACAGGGAAGTAAGAAAATGTACAGAAATGTTGTAGTGTTTAATTTAAAACACGATAATAAAATGCTTTTACCCAGAGGGGAGAGCAACAGGTGTCACAAACAGCATTGATTAGACATTGCAATTTCAATCATTAGTATTCATCCACAAAACAACATTGATTCATTGACATGTTTTCAACATCAGTTAGTTTGGTTAATTGGGTGATTATTTGTTCGTCGACCTTAACCAAAAATCAGTTTTTTTTTACCATAATTCAACAATAATTGCTATCTAGGATCATTTATCCTTTTAATATTCCTCTCAGATTCCTGTAAAAACCAAGCCAATGTCTGGCTGCAAGCCCTTTACCTTTGACTTTTTGATAAATTTTAGATTTTAATCAGTTTAGTTTCTATTTTGATTGTTCAGTTCCCCAGTTATAAAGCTTTCCTTCAGTAGTAGTTGTGTAAGAGTAGATATAGTGTTCGTATTTGTTTGGGTGTTTCTTTATGCTGCTCAAATGATTTTGGTTTGACACATATTGAATGATTTTGTTTTTATTTAAGACTCTTTTCATCTTAACTGAAGTTTAATAATTTTAGTGCTAACAACACATAATTAGCCAAATACCTCTAAATTCTTCATGAATATAGCTCATCTGACATGAATCAATTCATCATTCATTCTGATTTTTGATACTTAATTATACTTATCTATGAGTCGAAATGCAACTTGATGGGTTCTGCCCCGAAATGTTGATTTCCATATAAATCTCTGGAAAAAATCTGACTCTGCTGCACTGAACCCCACTGAAAACCTCCTGGTTATTCCAACAGATATTGATTTCTGGACTCTTCCTGAGTTAAAACATCAGTACTGTTGTTTCTAAACGAATATCAACTTGTTTTCTTTCCATTATTTGAGGTCTGAAAGCACTTCATCTTTTTCGTTATTTTTACCATTTCTCATTTTCTGCTAATAAGTACTAATTTTTTTCTGGGAATTTCGGAGACATGTTGTTAGCAGTTCATAGAATAAAAGAACAATGTTCATTTTACTCAAACATTCACCTATAAAAAGTAAAATCAGAGAAGCTGATCATTTTGCAGTCGTCTCTTACTTTTTTCCAGAGCTGTAGATATTAAAAGAAAACAGCAACCACACAATAAGCGAGTATTCTGGCTTAATAAATCCTTTTTTCAATCAATGGATATTAAATATTTAAGCTTAGGTGCTGCAAGGGTTAGAGAGATTAGGTGAGATTGCACAGACACCACATTTCCTGCCATGCCAGACTTATTTTCGTGCCACAGATGTGGAAACAGAAACTGCTAGTAGTAAGACATAGGAAACTTATCAACACATTGGGGTTAGAGTAGTTTCCTATATGATAAGAAGAAATTATTTGATAAACTTGCAGCTTTGTGTGCAAAAGTACAGAAAGCTGCCTAAAGTCTGTAGAGTAAAGTTTTAGTGTCTAACTCAGTTGAATGTGCAGGGAAGTTTTATTTTACCTGTAGTGGACGGCGGAGTCGTGGGCTGGGTGGTTGTTGGGACAGGCTCGCAAAACGTGCAGGACTTGTCTTTGCATCTGTAGCCGGCTCTGCACTTGCAAACAGTGTTTTTGGTTGTTGTGCAGTTGGACGCAACCTCAAAATTAGCTGCCAAAGACAAAAGAAAGAGTCATGTTTGAATATATGTCACTTAAAAGAGACTATTTAGATTTAGTGACTTAACGGGAATGTACTGCAAGGGAGTGACTTTGTACTTTATGTATAGGATGGTCCAAAATGACTCACAAATTTTAGTTTCACGTTATCAGACAGTTTTATTGTCACATCTTTAGAAGAATTCATGGCTGGTATTTCTTAGTGAAAGCAACGTTTCAATTTGATGAAACATTTTCTTTCTTACAAAGAAGCCACAGCTTGTGTGATCAAAATGAGCAAACAGAAAGCTGCTTAAATTACTGCCACAGAGCTAGAGTCATAACAAGATATGAATGTTTATGTGACATTTTCAGTTACAATTTATGAAAAACAAAGAGGAGTAAGGAGATCTTGATGATACCCTCATTCATAAATCAATCCCTTTATTGCACAAATGTTTAATATTAAAGAGCAAAACTTCCACCTGGAAGGTTTTCTGATTTCACTTTAAACATTTAACAGTGAAATCACTTTCAAAGCCTGGTTTAAGAAATATTTGTGATTTAAACTTATTAGGTGCTTGTCAAAGAACAAAACATTTCAGTATATTGCTTGATCTTCTGAAATATTGGCTCCATAATTGATACATTTAACTTTTCAAGTCAGACATCTATAACAATCTCATGTAAGGGGTAAATGTGTATGAGGAGGAAGAGTACAGCTGTCCTGCAATGCAGCTTCATCTTAGCAGGTTGTAGCAGCAGGTGTATGAAGGTTTACTAGTGTAACTGGGTGATCATGGTGTTAGCGTAGCGTGGCTTTGAGTGTTATGTGTATGAAAATAGAAGCATTGTAAACGTTAAGTCCACTTTAAAAACATGAACAGTTGTGTTTTAAAATGCTTTCCACATTATTTATCTTACTGCTTTTACACAAAGTGCTAACTTTGATTAAAATGTAAAGGTCTCAGATAAATGAGTTGAGGTTTTTTTTTTGTCATTAAAGGGTTAAAAGGTTTTATAAAACCGTCAAGAAGCTGATCTTTGGACTTTTTTTTCTTCTTCTTCTTTTGCTCTGCAAACCGTTAATGCCGTTAAAGATCCAAAGCACAACAGAAACAGTCGTGCTGCAAGGTCAGCAAGTTAAATCATTCTGTGGGTTGAATCATTTCCACCTAAATTAGTTTCCATTCACATTAATTGACATGGAGCCCCTGTGTGTGTGTAGTTTTTTGACATTTTCACCACCCACCTTCCACTTGCTAGATTCTAAAACAGATAAATGAGCTTTTAAAAAGTTGTCACGAAAAATATATTTCACATAGATTCTCCTGAAGGAAGAAAAAAAAAATTACTTGCAATATCAGAAAATGAAAGCCTCCAAATGTAAACAAAACTATTTCAGACTGAGAACAGAGAATATGTTTTCACTTTGGTGCCGACTCTCTTTTGTGTTTTCCACTGTGACATTTAGAAATAAGGCAGACAGGTTATTTTTGTTCACCTGTAGCAGCGGAGAGACATTTGCATCGGTATATTTTTCCACTTGCTACTTTGGTGTAATTTATGTGTTTTTTTGTTTTTTTTTTACTTTTCACTTACATAAAAACGGTTTGCTTCTAGGAGGGCTGCAAACATGACTCTCTCTCCTAGCCTTCATTACAGATGGTTTCACAGACCCCCCGTGTCTCTCCTCCGTTTCATCTCTATCTGACTGTCTGCCCCCCTTGATGCATAAACAGGGAAATCCCCTCAGATATAACAGTTTATTTCTGCTGGTAAGCTTCTCTGAAATCATGATCCACCGCCAGAACTGAGTAACATTCAACTCTCTGACTTTCTACAGGTCTTTTACGATGAAACTGGTCAAATGTTGCGGTAAGAGCAGCAGATTACTCACTCTCACACATCACGCATTGATCGCAGAGTCAGAGTTCACACAGAGAAACCTGAACCACAAGGTTGTACAAAGAAGAACAGACAGTGGAGTGTGTAAAGCTGTGAGTATCTTTACAGTAATGCTTGATCATGCATATGTTCAAAACAAAACCAGTCTATATCTACTCTGATCGTCTGGAGATAGTGCTGTAGTCAAAGCGGATCCTGCTGATGTCAGAGCTTACTAACCAGTTTTACGTTTTTACTGGTGACACATCATTTATCAAAAAAAAAGTAATTTCATGATACATGGACATCAATAGCTCAGATTAAAATACTGCAAGTCTTCCCATCCAGACAGGACGTTTACTGTAATGCTTCTTACCTTTTTTGCAAACATCACAGACGTTGCAGTTCCTTTCCAGGTTGAAGTTGTCACTGTACCGATTTTCATCGCAGGGCTCACATGTAATTTCACAAGTTTTGTCTGAGCGACTAATGTAACGATGACCTGGAGCAAGTACAGAGCAGTCTGTGGTTAATGACATTGACAATAGACACTTTAAAATCCATAAATATAAAAGCAATGTCACACTACCTGGCGGGCACTTTTTACAACATAACGTGGGTTCGAGTATCGGCCACTCATATTCCCCGTCTTTGCACTGGATGACTAGCCCAGAGGAGAAGACAGGAAGACTCCACAGCAAGGAGAACGCAAGATAATAGAGATGCACCATCTGGATAGTAGCAAATAAAGAATAAGAGGTGGAGAAGGCAGAGTGTTGGTTGTGTCAGATATGAGCAGATGCTCACAAGCTACTACAGAAAGGTTGTGAGAAAAATAAGATGACTTTTATTGGTTGGTCTCCTCTATTTAGAAACAATTACGATTTAAAAGCTGATTTTGTAAAACCTCTGAATGGTTTCTTTCTTGTTTATCAATCCAGTTAAAAAGTTAGTACATCATGAAGAAGATGAAGATATGTTGCCTGTACTCACCATGCCAGAGAAGCTGAAGAAGATGTTACCTGGGACCCTCTGACTGCAAGACTGAGAAAGTAACTAAAGTGTGTCAGGGGACTCTTCTCTTAAAATGTCACAAGTGACTCATCATGAAATCTGTCTATTCAGTCTGTTTTCTTTTGCTCTCATCCTCTAACTGCCACTCCTCCTTGGACCCTCAACATCTGTGCACAACAACATGCCCCCCCTCTCCCCACCCGAGAACAGCCTCCACGTTTTTCCATCTTCAGTCTCGTTTCGTCCAAATGTGAACTTTTGGCTGAGAACAGTCTGACACTTTCCCCTTTTTTGTTGCTTTGCTTTTTTCTTTTTGTGCTTCCTTGTCATGGCGCTTGGTGATGAGTGTAAGTGATTGTGTACTACTCATCTAACCATTTGATTATACTTACAAAGAAGTGAAAGAAAGATAAACATTCAGAGAAGTGACTGGTGATTAGTTCTGCAACTTCATGAACACTTCAGTTGATACTAAGTTAAGGTATCTTAGTCACTTTTAATTCATAGAGTGAGTAAAGTTAGTATTGAACATGTTAGTGTTTTCTTAATAATTAAAAAGTGCATCATCAAGGTTCTGGTAATCCCAAATAAGTAATACCAAACAAGTAAAGAATACACCCAAAAAAAGCATAAAAAGCCAAGATGACATCTATCATTGCATAGAAAACTATCTTGTGGCCTGTTCTTAAAATTAGCATAAACTGGTTTAGTTTTAATTATTTACCGACAAAAAAAGGTTTCTGATCATCGACGTATTGCAGAAGAAGTATTGCGTAATGGTTAAAAGAGCTTGACGATCTCTTAAAAGCTTCATAACCTCATTGTTGCAAAACTACTATCAGCAACAAGGCACTTTGAACTGTCTTGTTGCTGAAAATGTGTTATATAAATAAAATTACCTTATCTTACCAGTTAGCAGAGGCGCCGCTAGAAATCTTGGGCCCCCTGACAAAAAATTTGATTGGGCCCCCCTGTGCAGCTGCTGTTACAATTTTTTTAGTCTATTTGACCCATAAAAAGCATCACAATTTTAAAGGCTTGCATCTGCCTTGCTTTCTTTGGTTCAATATTGATAATTAGCATAATATTTACTGCTCATGAATTTAACATCCAACAGTCCACATCCAGTATGCAAGTAGGTTGCTTAAATGTTTTCAATTAGTTTTAGATACTGAAATGTCTCTCCCCAAGAGCAACAGTCAAAAACAATGTGCAAAATATACATGAAGCAATCCAGACTTCTCAAAAATGCTATGTAGTTGCATTTTATTCAAGTTACAGTACATAACTTTAATAAAAAATGTTTTCTCCATATTTGTTAAAGTTGTCACCATGTCGTAGCAGTTTGTTATGAGACAGATAATCTGTGAAAACAATCAATCTCCTCCATCTGCTTCCTGAATTATTATTACTGGTTAAAGTAATGCACCGTTCTGACCAAAACAACCAATGAGAACTAGTAGGACGCTCTTAGCGCTGTCAATTAGCCTCATTCACGTGCTGCTAAATGTGCTAATGGTGGAGAAACAACTTATCATTGCAAGAAACCATTTATCTGCCGTCATTGGTAGCTATGCTAACTAAACTGAGCATTCACAGTTTTGTGCTATGCTAGCTGCAGCACAGCACAAATCGAGAGGAAGGATGAGCAGCACCACATGAGATTGTGATTGACAGCACTAAAACTCTCCTGCCACTGACTGGTTGTTTCTAGCACTGGGAGAAAGCAGAGGAAATAGATTTTTCACAGATTACCTCTCATACCATACCGTCACAACATAATGACAGTTTTAAAAAATATGTGAAAAAAATATTTATATAAAAAGTGACAAACTGCAGCTTTAATTTCACTCAGGAGAGGACGGGTCAGGAGGGATGTGGGTTAGAGCTGCTGCTGACTGACTCGTCTGTTGGTAAGTGGTAAAAGGTACAGGGAACAAGTTAAATATATGAATATGTTGGTAATTGTTTTCCTTAATTCATTAAATGCTAGTGAAAAGGAGGCAAACAGTAGTTTGTAGCTAAGCTAATTATGCTAAATGGTTGATAATCTCACACAGTCTACCCACCTCTCTTGGAAAAAAAACTGGGTTATAAATTAACACTCTTGCCTTTTTCTCTCTCTCCCTCTATTTTGTTTTTGAAAACCTGATTTTATAACTTTTCTTAGCAGCATAGTAACTGCCACAGTCGTTCGTGTCTTCCACTTTCTGCAGCTCAACAGCGTCACGGTGAAGCTCCAACAGGAACAAACCATTTAACGCAGATGGGGGGTTCAGGGCAAATATGGACATGAGTTTTCTGGTCTGGGAGTGGGAACATTCAATTTTTACTGCTAAAAACAATCTTCTGAAATTCAATATGATTAATTTTGTAATTGACAGGACCCTGATTTTTTTTATTTGTATTTCTATGAACAAAAAATAATTAAATTGTGGAGGGCCCCCAGTTGGTCAGGGCCCCTAGAATTGTCATCACTTTCCCCCCCTATGCCTCGCCCCTGATCACAACACATTGCTTTGAGATTCACATACAAATATACATACTCTGACCAGAAAAACCTGGGGATGTTTTGCTTTCACGTGAAATTTCAGAATGAACCAAGAATCCAATTTAACCTTTTAGGGTGAACTTAATGTGACTTTCTTCTCTAAACCTCTGAATGCACATGTCCAACTGTTTACATCCTGACATCATGAGACCAAAGATGCATCCACACCAGCCCCATATCTTCTGCCTTAATCAAACTCCTG
>NW_015113381.1:148325-151732 GCF_001443285.1 Poecilia latipinna
ACAGCAATCCAGACTTCTAAAAATCCCATGTAGCTGCATTTTATTCAAGCTGCAGTATATAACTTTAATAAAAAATATGTTTTCTCCATATTTGTTAAAGCTGTCACCATGTTGTAGCAGTTTGTTATGAGATAGATAATCTGTGAAAACAATCAATCTCCTCCACCTTCTTCCTGAATTACTGGTAAAAGTAATGAACCGTTCCGACCAAAACAACCAATCAGAACTAGTGTGATGCTCTTAGCGCTGTCAATTAGCCTCATTGACTCACTGCTAAATGTGCTAAAGGTGGAGAAACAACTTCTCATTACAAGAAACCGTTTATCTGCTGTCATTGGAAGCTATGCTAACTAAACTGAGCATTCACAGTTTGAATCTGCACAGCTCTGTGCTATGCTAGCTGCAGCACCACATGAGATTGTGACTGACAGCACGAAAACTCTCCTGCCACTGACTGGTTGTTTCTATCACAGGGAGAAGACAGAGGAAATAGATTTTTCACAGATTACCTCTCATACCATACTGTCACAACATAATGACAGTTTTAACAAATATGTTAAAAAAATATTTATATAAAAGTTACTGCAGCTTTAATTTCACTCAGGAGAGGACGGGTCAGGAGGGACGTGGGCTAGAGCTGCTGATGACCGACTCATCTGTTAATTAGTAAAAGGTACAAGGGACAAGTTCAATATATGAATGTGTTGGTAATTGTTTTCCTTAATTCATTAAATACTAGTGAAAAGGAGGCAAACAGTAGTTTGTAGCTAAGTTAATTATGCTAAATTGTTGATAATCTCACAGTCTACCCACATCTCTTAGAAAAAAACTGGGTTATAAATTAACACCCTTGCCTTTTTCTCTCTCTCCCTCGTTTTTTTTTTTTTTATCTGATTTTATAACTTTCTTAGCAGCACAGTAACTGCCACAATCGTTCTTGTCTTCCACTGTCTGCTGCTAACAGCGTCTCTCTGAAGCGCTCCAAGTAGGAACGAACCATTTAATGCAGATAGGGAGGTTCAGGGCAAATATGGATGTGTGTTTTTTAATGTGGGAGTGGGAACATTAAATGTTTAGTGCTAAAAACAATCTTTGAAAATTCAATATGATTAATTTTGTAATTGACAGGGCCCCGGTTTTATTTTTTTATTTCTATGAACAAAAAATAAATAATTAAATTGTGGAGGGCCCCCTGTTGGTCATGGCCCCTAGAATTTTCATCACTTTCCCCCCTATACTTCACCCCTGCGTACAGCATTCAATTATGCCACATGAACTGATTAGTACGGTATTGCAAGGGAAAGCAAAACCTTTTGCGAGGAAACGCAAAAGAATTTTTTTTTTTCCCATGTCCCCTCAAGGGCTCCATATTTCAGTAATTCCTTGATTAAAATCTGAGTGAAACAAACCTTGACATGTTTTAAAAGGCTTCTGTATTCAAACTGGTTTTTATAGATGGTTATAATGTGCTGACAAACAGGAAAAGATAATCAGATAACTGTGGAAAGAACTACAGTACAGCACTGATTTCAGGTAGAGAAAATTGCTATGAAAACTAACCCTTTCATAGGTTTAGCTTTATTGCAATAGGTTCTTACAAATTAGCCTGTGTGAGTGAGAGTGTGAATGGTGCTCAATTCTTTGAGAGTAAAACTTTCTGTCCTCTGAATTAGAATCCTAAGTGAAGAACCAGAACAAAACTAGAAGACCTAGAAGACTGCTCTTCAGGGGACACTAAGCGTTCACCTAGAGCACTTTCTTTGAAGAAAAAGCACAATATCAAATCATATTAAGCTAAATCGCAGAGTACAAAGGTGATGGGAAATAGGTGTTGTTTTGGTTCCTAATTTGCTGAGGACCCCAAAGGGGATGAAAAATACATGCTGTCCAGATTCCCTAGTAGCATGACACACATGTCGAAATGAAAAAAAAAAGAAAAAAAAAGAAATATAAGATAGTTGAAAAATTAAAAGCAGTTATAGAAAGAAGAGAGCACATTCAGAAAAGAAAATGGAAAAAAAAAACATTTTTCTCAGAGAACGATGCTTTTAATGTATCTATTACTGGGTAGAACATTTTGTTTTTTCTAAAGGCGAAAGCTTTAATTGTGTCACAATTACAAAAGGTTATAACGACAAGTTGGTGCCATGTACGTCTGGAGAGGTCAGCGATCAGAGTTAGCTACCAGCCTGGACATTATCCAGCCTTAGGCTTTAATGAGAGGAGGGCTGCCAGCTGGCTTCACAGCTTCAGCACTAGGATCAACAAACTTAAAGTAATTCATTGTTCTCTGATGAGATGTTCACTCAGGCTAAGTTAACATAAACTTAAATTAACTTACATTCCTCATTTTAAAATCTAATATTGCAAAGGATAAAAGAAACAATTGGCTTTACCATGTTTTTATGTTTACATGTGTTTGAATAAGAAAATGATTTATGAATTCTTAAAATGTTGGGTAATAAGTGGATAAAAATATACAATCACAAGAGAGAAAAGATATATAAAATATATTTATAAAAAAACACAGAAAGACAAACCCTAATCGACTCCTATTTGCTTCTTTCCTTTTCCTCTGTCTGAGCCTCACTGCAGTGCATCTGACCTCTGACCTCAACTCAAACCTGTCCTCCCATGGACCAGAGGATGTCCTTCCCTCACCACCAGCCGATGAAAGTGATCAAGAAGACAAAGATCTGCATCACCTCCACACCACTGTTGGGTCTCCTGCTGGACATTCAGACTGAACCTATGCCCAGTTCTCAACAGAACTCAGGACTTCTGTTGAGAACTGAAGAGATTCAACAATGGAAATCTTTTTCCACCACCTGCAGTGCCGAGTTGAGTGCCTCTTTTTGGCTAAGAGTGAGACTGGCAGCACCAACCCCATGGTCACACAGATAGACAAGCAATTCCTGGTCTGCAGCAACTGTTTGCACCAGTATCACAACTCCAAGGTTCTGCCCTGCCTTCACACGTTTTCATCAGCGTGGATAAGGAAAGATGAACAAGCTTCAGAGACAACGACACCACACTGAACTATATGACGCTTGTTATATCTGTGACAACATAGACATTGGCTGAGGGACGGTCTGGACAACCCAAAATCCAGTATAGCCCATTAAACTTTACACTCACCTGGTCCAAAATTATAAATATGTTAACATAATAAACAAGGCTTTAACTTGTAGCTGCTATATAAGAGAAAAGTAGTTACATTCAATTTGAAATGTACATTAATCGAAAAATCCAAGTGAAGCAGTTAGGTTCTTCAGTTCACTTCGGTTTATTTCTAACACCAATTCACAACAAATGTCGTCTTGAAGGCACTTCACAAAAAATCATTTTAACTCAATCATTCATGCAATGCAATTGATCCTAGTTATCAGTCAGTGCATTAAGTTTAA
>NW_015113381.1:152432-204774 GCF_001443285.1 Poecilia latipinna
CCTCTGTCAATTTGATACAATAGGGCTTCCGCACTTCCCATATTTGTGTCTTCTGTCACTTTTATCAGCAGTTAAAACTGTTTAATCCGTTGTTAACATGTCGTAACCTGTTTTTCCGAGCCGCCTTTAAACGCAACATGAGCGCTACCACGCTCGCGCTGGGTTTCCACCTGTGAAGGAGACCTGCTGCTGCTGTGCGGAGCTACGTAGGTTTGTGTTAGAATCACGGCAGCAAACCAGCAAAACGCAAAGAACTTTTCACAGTTTTTCCCTCCAAACTAACCGACTGAGTTGAGTAATGAAACTTCGGCGCAGATTCAATCCGGAAGACTCTTTAGCCTCACCTGCCTCATCAATCAGCGCCTCCCTCTCTTCACCTTGGACCTATCAGCATTGGATCAAGCCTCGTTTCGGCCAATTATCGTTCGAGCTCCAGTTGAAAAGGACCTCCTGGCCACGCCTCCTCCGCTTACCAGCTGCGATCAACCCACCTCCCATCTGGGAGTGGGAACATTAAATTTCTACTGCTAAAAACAATCTTTGAAAATACAATATGATTAATTTTGTAATTGACAGGGCCCTGATTTTTTTATTTTATTTCTATGAACAAAAAATAAATAATTAAATTGTGAAGGGCCCTCTGTTGGTCAGGGCCCCTAGAATTATCATCACTTTTTCCCCCTGCCAGTTAGACACACATTTATAAGCTTCTGAATGTTTCACTGAGCACAAAATCATCTCAATTTGAAATCTTGTAACTGCTTGCAAGATTTCTGACAGTCTAAAATCTGAAGAGTTGTTTTTCAACCAAGGAAACACACAAAGACTTAGCATAAGCAAGTACAGTTCTTCATGAAGATACTAAATAATGCACTTAACAGCAATGGCCTCATACATACGACGCAAAACTCCACTTCTGAAGTGAAGCAAGTTCTCTGTTAGTAATCCTGCAAGCACTATTAATATAATCATGCACGTCCCCTTTTCCCTTTGTCAAAGCCCCAACTTTGCCCGCAAGAACATTTGTGTTTAGAAATATCTCTGCAACTAGTGCTAATACTGCACTGTGCAGCAATAAGGCTGAGAAGGTTTTAGAGATCTTTTTTTTTTACTTATACTGAGATGCTTTGTGTGCTATACCTTGATAGTAAGAAAACTTTTTTATCTTTCCAGTCTGTATGGACCAAACCAGCTGATAATTGTTACCAGATGTCAACTCTCTTAGGAATGCTGACCAGTTGCAGTTGATTTGTTTGCTTTTATTGTTTTTATGCAGCATTTTTTCTTCATGTGTTCATCAATTACTAATCAGTTTAATGACACGTAACTTGGTTAGTGGAGTTATTAATTTCTTTATCTTTGTATGTGTGGATTAGTGAGTCGTACAAACATTTGATGTGATTTAGCGCGATTAGAAGACTGTAATGTGTATGAGTTAGTTTCCTCAACTCAAATACTGAACTTTTACTATGTTTTCTTTGGTATTCATGAATTATAGTTTTTACCACTAAGTTAGATAACAACAGCAAGTCTTAGTAGTCATGGGGTTTTCTCTAGTCTGGTGTATTTATTTACTTGTTTGTGCTGCCTGTGAGAGTTTGATTAATGGAGAAACAGAATCAAAGTTACCAAATAATGTGATGCTATTGAGAATACTGCACAGCAGACATGTCAGCATGTCAAATGCAGGCAGACAAACACAAGGTCAGGGGGTTAGATGTGTTTTAACGTTGCATTTTGTTATGATCCTGAAGTGTGAGTTGGTTTTTCTAGTGAATGTGAGTCAACTTCCTTTTCTGTTAGCAGTTTCTTCTCATAAGGAGCTAAAGGTTGACCATCAGTGGAGGTGATTGACTTTCACTGTTGCGTTCCTGCCCTTTGCGCCAGCGATGGTTCGCGCTACAGTTTTCTGAGTAATTTACAGCAGCCTGATTTCATATTTACCTTGTTGGATGAAGACACTAAACTTCTGGACTCATATAACAAAACTCCTTCTATTGCATCTCCTGCAATTCCTTCCTCTCACTAGCTTTCACTCTCCACCTGTCGCATCCTCCTCTGGATCTTTATATGCCCAACTTGACACCAGAAACATCTGGTGACCAGGACTTTATTGAGTCTCAGCTTCCAGCCTCCTCTCCTTCCTTCAAACTGTAAAATCCAAACAAATCGACCTTTATTTATGTAGCTCATTTCAGCAACAAGGCAGTTCAAAGTGCCTTACATCATAGAAACATAAAAGCATTATTCAGAAACCAGTTGCAAAAGTTACGCCATCATCAAGATCATCAAAGCATGTCGAACATGTTGGTCAGTGTTCCAGTGATTATGTTTCAAAAGCAACTCTAAACAGGTGGGCTTTTAGTCTAGATTTAAAGGAACTCGGTGTTTCAGCTGTTTTGCAGTTTTCTGGAAGATTGTTCCAGATTTGTGGTTCTAGTTCTAGTTCTAGTTCTGGGATGCAAAGTAGACCAGAACCAGAAGACCTGAGAGACCTGTATTGTGGTGCTAAACTTTTCACAACTTTATTATCTAACTAAAGTATTTTAATGTCTATTCTCTGAACTACAGGGAAATTGTAGCTCAAAGAGTTACGACGTGTAGAAAGTGTAAGGACTTTAAAACTGGGAGCAGCAGCAGCGGTCTGGATCAGCTGTCTGATTTTTTGGACAGACCTGTGACAACACTGTTGCAATAATCAATGTGACTAAAGATAAAGTCATGGATGAGTTTCTCCAGATCTTGCTATATTAGTCCTTCAACCCTGGAAATGTTCTCCAGGTGATAGAAGACCGGTGTTGTAACTGTCTCTATATGACTCTGAAAGTTCACATCTGAGTCAGTCACCACACCAAGATTTTGGGGCTGATCACTAGTTGAGAGTCACCTGGTGACATCATAAACTGTAGGTTTTCTTTAGAGGTATGTGCTTTCTCTTACGCAGGGACACGTACGGACACACAAATGGTGTGGTGAGCAGGGCAGGGGTCAACCCTTCCCCCTTTATGCTGAAGACAATTTGTCTCATCGAGGCCCGTTTACTGCCTGTAACATATTCTTAAGGATTACATGTACAAATGAGGAACATTTACTGAAATGTATCACACTAGCAAGTGTTACAAAAAAATCTATAAGTTTAGTTCTTATAGATTCAGGTTTTTTTTTTTGTGTGTTCTTTTTTTATGAATGGGTGAAGGAAATCACAAACGCAACTTTAATTGTGTTGTACTTTAATTCCCTGACAAGTGGTCACATGTGCGCACACACCCTCCACACACACACGCGCACACACACACACACACTGTTACCGGAAATCAAAAGCAATTAATGATTAGGGTCATAAATCACTCTACCGATTAAATTTTGACATAAGGTTGCCTATATATCTCTCTAGTAAGAAATCACAATCAATACATTTATTTACTAGAAATTACAGTTAAATGTTAACCAGTAATACGTGTATAAATATATATTTAATGCTAACCATTCACTCATATAACAAGCAAAACTTTTTTTTTAAATGGTAAGAAATCAACCAGTAATGAATAAAATACTTAAAATAAATCTATAGAACTAGAAAAACATGTAGAATAGGATAATACAAGTCAACACAGAAGAGAGATTGGGAGTAGCTGGTAGCAGGATCTCTAGAGTCCTCTTCTGTCCACTTAGAGGTTATGTTGACACAAAGAAATCCCTGTTCTTTATTTAAGATTCGAACCGTGCTGGACCAGAAAGTCCTACCCAGCTCTCCAGTTATTTCAATAATCTGTAATGGTCAGCAGTGTCAAATGCAGCACTGAGGTCCAACAGAACCAAGACCGTGGTTCTTCCACAGTCTGTGTTTATGTGGATGTCATTGAACACGTTGACGAGGTCAGTCTCGGAGCTGTGGTGAGACCGGAAACCGGACTGGAAGACACCAAACAGTTGGTCAACAGTTTTCAATAACTTTACTGATGTATTACAGGTGGGAGATTGAGCTTTAATTCTGCTGTAGTGATTCATCCATATTCCTCTTTTTTTATTTTTTTTTATTAAAAATGATGCTTTCCTTCAACAATCACCACGTTTAACATGCTGTCCTCTTCCAGGCGCTGCAGAACCCTGAACCCAGAGAAACCTCCTGCAAATACTTTTCCCGTCATTAAACTCTCAGTCTGTGATTCTGTATGTGCGTCAGAAAACCGAACTTACACATTAGCTGCTCTTGAGATCTTAAAATAAAATAGAAACAGGTCATGTACAACCTGTTTATAACTTGGTGTAATCTCTATTCTTGTCACAGCTTGTTGACTACATATTATTTTATGTGCGTGTGTGCCTGCGTGTCAAGATCACACAATTACACACTGACATTTTTGAATAAGTATCTGGTGTAATTCATTTAGTTTTTAATATGGTAGAAAAGGGAATCAGCTTAAGAGAACACAGTTTGCTCAGTTTGAAGATGGACTTTCCGATTAAAAGTTAGAAAAACTAAATAAAATTTCCACCCGAGTCAGAGACCCTGAGCTATCCTCAGTTCACTATCAGATATGACTGCTGCACATGCAAAACGTAGCTAAAGTTACTGTAGTAAAATCAGCTTTTTATCTTCATTTCTGATGGTTTGAACCAGTGTTAGAAAGAAACAAAAACTAGGATTGCTAATATCAGTTGGGCTGATCACGCAAGTAACAAAACTGACTTGTAATGGAAACACGTTTAACTCCAGTATCACTCCCAGATCTGACTTTTGAAACAAAATGAACACAGCATCTTTCTGTTGATGCTGTTGCTAAATATTCTGATATGCTTTACATGCACATTTCTGTCAGCATGTTTAAAATTAGCTGTTTGCTGTTGCTAAAGGGGGTTTAAGCAACCAAATAAACAAACATGTAAACCTTATAGGTGGCATTTGAAAACCTCTGGAGAGTGCTAATACCTTTGTAGTGTGCAGTAGTTGTGTTGAACAGCAGTCCTACAACATTTAAATTGTTAATATTGCACTCTTACTACACATGTTATCCATCAAAACATTGAGAATCAGAAAGTGTGACCATCACTTATGTGACATTTACAGATTTAAGCCAAATCCCCCCAAAGCAACGAGGAAAGAAAAGTTTAACTGTTCATCAATTTGATCAACTTTTTAAACTTTTTGCTCCTGTAAAAGTACATTTTCTATAAATTCAGTTGTTTCAGAGAGTTGCCCTCCCTGTTCCGATAAAATCGGTCCAGGAATGACGTGTCAGTGACTTCTCAGTGTAGTGAGTGACTAAATGCTGCAGCAGCTTGAAGGGCAGCGGAAGAAGAGCTGCTTCCACTGACAGGACTGAGAAGTGGTGCACAGACTGGTGCCCTCTGCTGGAGCCGCAAGGAATCATCTCAGTGAAGGACATTCACAGAAAGTTTATGTGAAGGTTATTAGTTTATTTTCATTTCTCTGTGACCTTTGATGATCAATGCAGCTGGGATTTTGGGCTCAGATGCAGCTTCTTCACACTGATACTAGATGTGTATGTCTTAAACTTAGACATATTTTTCAGATTATTATTTGTAAAACTCTTTGAAAAGCATTTATTATGTTCCTTCCACTTCACAACTGTGATGTACTTTGTGTTTGTCAGCCACATAAAATATGATTTGAATATATTAAAGTTCATGGTTGGCAAGATGTGATATAGATAACGGTGTGTTGGAAATTTGTAACGGATACGTAATTCACAAAGACTAAAATCTGGTCTGAATTATTCTCCATTAATTGCAGTTTGTTTAAGACGCAGTTTGTCATTCATGAGGCTTCTCCATTTTGAAGTTTCTAATAGTCCAAATCTTTTCTGATCTCATTCTCCTGAATCCTATATCGTCGTTATTGTATTTTACATCTCTCCTCTTCAGTCCTGTAAGAGTGGTGATCATTTTTTTTGATTCTCTCTTAACGACTCCATCAACTGACTCCAGCTCTAACAGAAAATGAGTGTGAGTTACCGCCCTAAAGAAAAATCATATCCAGAGTGGAAAGATCACATGGTTACCACCAAACTTCCTTCAATGACGGGGCAACTTGCTGTAGGTGTGAGAACCTCTAGAGGTGAGCAGTGGTAGCCACCAGATTCTCTGCTCTGTACACACCCTTTCCGAAAACCAGGTCCTGTAGCTACATCTTATTTGACTGTGAGAGTCTTTTTTTGGGCACAAGCGGTGCCAACTATCAACATCATCAAACTGATAAGAGGAAGGCATGGATGAGCTCATTTTTCTCAGAAGCCAGGCCGCCAAACGTGACCTTCTTTCAAGTATAACTGTGGCCCAAAAAGTTTTAAAGGGGCTGCCTCGGGGGCTCTGCGGCTCTAAACCAGCAGTAACATTCAATCAGAGTACGCAGATGAGTGGATCAGCGATGACTGAGCATCAAACGGCTCTGAAGTGACTGAGAGCTAACCAGCCCATACTAATCTTGGGGTTTCAGTATTACTAACTGCTTGACCGTAAGGATTTGTACGTTTGAACACAATTTAACATTAAGCTGTGCCAGGAACTTGTTGCCATTTCTGTAATAAAGTAAACAGTCAATCATAATAAGCCACAGTTTTACGCTGGTCCACACAACTTCCTTAAAGTGTGACTGTGTGGGAAACTAAGCACTGTATTTTTACGCTGAGTGCATGCAATGTGCCTGTACGCTAATAAGGTCTTAACCTGAAACCAGTTAGAGGAAGAGCTGAGATGAAGAGGCCTTTCTTTGTTTGCTGAAGAAGGATGTGGTTTTTCTGATGAAGCATTCTATTTTTCTCGGTTGAATGATCTTTCATTTTTCCCTCCCTTGTACAAGTTGTCCTATCAGGAAGCTCTACTCTGATTAAAAATAATCTTCTAAAAACAGTTTGTATGCGGCTCAGCTACACGTCACTACACTCTGAACCTTCACCGATTGATTTTGTATTGGTTGGTGAAAAAAAAGATGTGGTCAAAATCTACATTTTGATATTTGGGTAATCACATGGACTCGTTTTAAAATACAAAATAATCATTTTATTTTGGTTCACTTGGAGTGACCGTTTTTGAGACTTCTTCCGAGCAACATGTAGAAATGAACCGCTTATTTTTACCAAAAAAAAATTATTACTTTTTCTCTTTTTTACTTTTTCCACTGAATAAAACCCGCCATCATAAGTTAGTCGTGTGAGATAAGGTCTATTGAGTAACATGTAGTACCCAAATTAGCCACAGGAGGTCAGTAAATCCCGCACAATGCATTTCTTTTAAATTTTGGAGAACTTAAACGCATGAGAGGAAGGAATAAAAATACTCAGCATGTGGGGTGGATGTGGGGTTAGACTTTGTATCAACTTCGCAGTAACTAATTGTGAAAGCGGATTTTACAAAACTTACATGGACTCCTCAACTGTTTCTTTGATGCAGAAGAAATAGCTTAACTAATATCCACACAAACATATAAAACTGGAAGTTCTTGTCCGAAGTTCATGTTTGTGTAAGCAAAAATAAAAGTTCTAAATTTCTGAGGGATGAAAAAGGTAATGCATGGTTTAATCTTACTGTCAGAAAGAAAAGTGCATGGACAATTACACAGAGCTGAGTTATATTGCAGGGTGTAGTTTATAAACCTTTCATTATGGAGACTGGTGGATGTGGAGGAACTCAGTGGTGCAAAGTTTACTGGCAATGGTCTCTATGTTGGGAAATGTTATGATTCATCTGCATCCAGTTCTTGATAAAAGATTTAATCACTAAATGTAGCCGGAGACACCTCCACTGATCCTGGAGTGGCACACAAATGTCAAAATGTAATTTTATCTTAGTTCTGCTTTCGTCATTTACAAAGAAGTAAAGGTGTGGCTGACATTTAAAAGTTCACTATGTGCTGTGCAAGGTTAAGAAAATACATAAGCAAAGATCAAATAAATAGATACCAAACAATCCAATTAGTACATAAATTTAAATGTACATTTCATGATGGTTTGAGGTTCTCTTATTTCACCAAGAAGATGAGAGCAATAGATTTTGTCCAGAACATTTAAAGCACAATTAAAATTCTGAGTTGCACAGGTTAAACTTAAAAAAATTAGAACCTCACTGTATCATCATACCACAATAAAGTGAAGCTTATCATACTATATGCACAATCATATATTTTAAGTGTTAAATTCTTTTACTTTAATAATTGCAGTTTAACGTGAATGGAAACCCAAAATTACTGAAAACAATGTTGCTTAATGCAGAAGTTTCAACCTGTATCAGGAGGAATGTGCCTGTACTTTACAGCAGTCACTGGTTGGTTGTGGCTCCTTTTGCACTAGTCACTGCATCAGTGCAGAGTGGCATGGAAACGTTCATCTGCTAAGGTAGTAAGGAAGTCCAGGTTTCTTTAACAGTAACGTTCAACTTGTTTGGTGTAGCATATGGCATCAGATATGCCTAAATGGTAATTGTGTGCTGTGTTAAATACAGCTCTGGAAAAAACGAAGAGGCCACACTGCACTGAAAGCCTCCTGGTTTTACGCCAGATGCTGCTTTCTGAACTCTTCCTGAGTTAAAACATTAACATTGTAGTTTCTAAATGAATATGAACTTGTTTTCTTTGCATTATTAGAGGTCTGATTTGGTAAAAAACACATTAATCCAACAACCAGTAGAGGGCGTAGTTGCTAAATTCAGTTCCTCTCATCTTTTTCCAGACTCAAAGACCTTGATTTCCAAAGAAAATGTCAAATTCACATCATTTTAGAGGTTTTTGGTCAACTATTAAGCAGTCAGATCTTTTTCTCCTTAGTCCAGAATGTAAGAGGAATCTGTCTCTGACTCTGCTTTATTTTCACACAGACCTGACCTGAACAGGTCTGTGTGGTGGTTCTTCAGCACTGACTCCACCCGCAGGTCATATTTGTGATTCACCTTTTAAACTCTTAGATTGTGTTTCACAATCTTCTGAAAAATGCAGTTACCCCTACTGCAGCATTGTGATTGGTATCAGCCTCAATGGGCTTGTTGTGTACAGGTCACAACAAGCCCATAACATAATAGTTTTGAACTGTTAAATACTTTTTTTTTTTTTAGCTCGCAATGATGTTATGTCAAGACATGTTTATTTGTGTGGCACATTTCAGCAAGAAGGAAATTAAAAAGTGATTTTCATAAAAGAAAAACATGAAATCATCAATTATCAAGCAGTAACAATAAATGAATTTGATGATTTCATTTATTGTAAGACATTATCAATACTTAAAGCAATAATATTTGATGTAAATTATTAAAACATATCACTATTTTAAATAAACTGCCAGGTTATTATTTTATTTTTGGCCACATACAAATATCTGTATGTTTATTTTGCCCTGGGATTTTTGACTGACATTTGTCAAGATACAAAAGGGTACAAAATTTAGAGAGAAACACCCTGGAAGATTTTGTGATTTTTTTTATTTTTTTCATTTATATTCCTATTCCAGTCATGTGATTGATTATCTGACCGCAGTTCAGCTCGTTTCGCAACCTCTACCTCCAGCTAGACTTAGGGTTGTTTTGTTTTTTTTGGCCTTCTTGCCAAACTGTGTCACTATTCCTTGAAATATGTTCGTCGCGCAGCCATTTCCCGGTTAAACACGCCTCCATCCTCAGCAGCGAGCCAAGCAGCAGCTCCGGTAGTGCTGAGCGCTCCGGGTTAAAGAGCAGAAAACGGCATTTTTAATGAAAAACAAACCCTGATCTCCGATGTGTGGAGGAAAAGCACCGAGGGGTCCATCGCTCTGACGAAAATTCCTCAGGTAAATCACTGTAAAATATTTCTGCACGTTTGTGGGAACAGCGATTCATATCATGAAGGTGCAGTGGGCGTAATGTGGTGCCTAAACCGAAACTATAGGGAAAACAGTTATAATTCTTGCATATTTAGATATTCCCAGCGGAGTTTGTTGGGTTTGTGCGAGTAGTTTTAATGTGGCAGTCTAAAAGGATTTGGAGTTGTTGTTTTGTTTTGGGTTTTTTATGATAAAGTTTGTACCCCAGTCTGAAGTTTGCGCAGCGCGACAGGGAAGTGGCGGCTGCCAAACTGTGGCGCAGAAATGACATCTGCTGTAAAACGTTTTATCTCTATAGCCCTAAAACAAACATTTTAAATAGAAATCTACGGAGGATTTACAGCATAAACATTTACGTGGTTAAAAATAATAATTGAGTTAACTTTAAATTGAATTTGTTTTATAGCTTCCGAGTTTTGTTGTGCCAGATTCTCAATTTAAAAAAAAAAAAAAAAAACACCTCATACTTATCAGATCCAATGTTTTGTCATCAGCTATGATTTGGTTTGCGTGTTTCCTCTGTTTCTAGAGAAAATAATTACTATTTAAAGTAGACTGAACTGATTCTGTGACTAATCCCGCATAAAAAATACACGTGATGTATAATAATGAGTAAATAAGGCGTTTAATCTACAACTATTACCCTGAAATGACTCTTTTTACACTTCTTACAATTCTTAATATCTACATCCACTTGAGATCAAATGGTGCAGCAAATAATCAAATCGTCACAGTTGATTAAAACAAAATCTACAGTGGATTATAATATGTGTGCTCTCTTAAAGGCACAGCTCCTCATTTTAACATTTATTTTCCTCACATTCTGGATTTTGTCTTATCAGATGCTTCAGGTGTTGACAGGATTGTTAGGGAATCATTATTTTTGAACAGAGGAGAGGATGCATTAAAAGATTTATCTTTCCTGTTGTCGTTAATACCACAGCGTCATCATTCTGTATGAATCCAGATTAGCTAATGCTAGTGGATGGGAACACCTGGACCAAACTATTGTGGGTTTCTACAATCTGGAAAAAGTCAAAAAGTCACACAGATTTATGAAGATGCTTTTAATTAAGCTTTTCCCCTTTTGCATTGGATAATTATTTACAAAGAACCCAAAGATTATTTAAGAAAAATGGATGCTGCTTCTAATTCATTGATTACTTTTATTTAAAGCATTTTTGATCTAGAAACAATGTGGTGTTAAAAACAAAAATATTACAACAGTTTAAGTTGATACATTTTTGTTTTTTTTACATTGTCTCTATCAGGTAAAAACTCTGGAAATGTTTTAAATGTTATGCTCCCAGTTCACATGATCATCAGAGACTCTTAGTTTCTGCTGCTGAGAACCAACTGTGCTGGGTTTATGCTAAGTGAAGATGCCAAAAGATTTATATTTATTTTTAAAAATAAAAAATAAATCTTGAAAAGTTTTAGACTACCCCTTAACTACCAGAATCACTTTTAGCCAGAGTCTCCTGAAAAGTTGTTGCAATTTTAACATTCAAAAATAGCTCTTAGAAATGTAACCAAATAAAATACCATAAAGTCAGCGTTTTATGATTTTCTGTTTTAAATTTCCCAGTGTACAGTAACATGTTTGCACTGATAAAAGCTTTGGTAACAATGAATTGGCCTGAGGCCAGGCAGCCTGTGACAGTGAACGAGTGGGCGAATGTTCGTAGGAAGAAGGCGATTCTGGAGGGCTGATGTTTGCCAGACGTTTGCTCACTCAGCATTCAAGCGCAGACGAAAAGGCAACATGAATTAGAAGCAGATCGCGAGTTCAATCCGAGGCGCAGGAAGAGACTTTTGATGTGGTTTATGCAAAAAACAGATGTTTTTGTGCTGATTCCTGGTAATGTACGATATTCCAGTGAAATTTCCCAGAGCAAATGTTTTTCTTTAATTCTTTTAAAGCGTAAAACACAGCTTGTATTGAAGGTGTCGTTCACAGACTGTTTTCTTTCAGGTGGTCTCAAATGGATTGAATTAAATCCACAGAAATATGGAGGGAATAGGGAACCAAGGAAGATGTACATTCACCGTCTTGCTCCTGATGGTGAGAACGGCTCCAAGTTCATAAAACATAAAAAAAGTTACACTTTTGTGGAAATTACTGTTTGCAAATTTATGCATGCTATATGTTCTTTGTTTTAGCTAATGAGCAGTGGTGTGTTGACGATAGAGAACAAATGTAAACCCTGGGAGTATGAAATAGATGGAATATGTTGCAACAAATGCCATCCTGGTACAGTAACCCTGCGATGATTCAAAAAAAAAAATCTCATGGTGTCATTTTAGTTTTTTTTTAACTGGATTTGTTTTGTTGTTTTCTTCTTTCAGGTTTCAAACTAGTAGAAAAATGTACCAGCAATACAATTAGTGTCTGTGAGCCTTGTGGTGATGGTGAATTCTCAGACCAGATAAACTTCAGTCTTACCTGCAGAAGATGCAAAACGTGCAAAGGTAAAGCAACATTACCTTTTTCTAATGCATTGCGTGGGAATTGTGATTAGCAGTAATTAAATTGACTCATTTTAAACTTGTTTGCTTTTTTACAGATTCAAAGCTTGAATATCAGGTATCAGCATGTCGAAACGATAGCAACACTAAATGTCAATGCAATAAAGGCTACTATAAAAATAACATTGATTCAGAAACATACGACTGTTTGAAATGTAAGACATGTGGACTGAATGAGATCGAAATACAGCCATGTGAGTCTTAACATCATATTGAATTATAAATTAATCTTTCACTCAGTCGAGGCCTTTATTTGAACCCTGTTTAAATAAATACTTGTGTTGCACAGGTACACCTGAAACCAACACCGTGTGTGATTGCCAGGAGAACTTTTTCAGAGAGAAGGGCAAGTGTGAGCCCTGCAGCCGGTAAGTCAGCCATGCTTTCACGTTAGCGCTCTTCGTTCCCATCTCTCTGCTTCTGATGGGAGTTTTTTTGTTGACACGTTCATTTGGGGAAGTTGTTTTGTAGAATTGAAACTTGCGTCTCACGTCCGACTTTGTTCAACATTTCCATTTGTTGGCAATACAGGAGAAGTTATGACACACTGAAAGTTGCTCACTGGCATTTTTCAAGCCCTTAAAAAAAAACAGCTCGGTATTTAAATGGAAATTAGAAAAAATAAACTGATTATAAAAATACGAACTGATTCTTTGGAGCTTTTGTGTTAATTATCGGATAAAATGTCAAAGCAGAACTCGAATCACATTCAGGGAATTTAACTTCATGAGATCTACAGATGTTTTCTGTCCATTTCCTACCGAACTGGTAGAGCTTTATTTGGCGTTCACTTATGCCTGATGGTGTCTTTCAAAGAGTACATGCAGAGTTACAGAGCGGACGCTGTAAAAGCAAGTCAGCCTTTATGTTAATCACTTCCTATGAAGACGTGCTACTTCCCCTCCGTGTTCTCAAACATCCTCTTTGTTCTTCACAGTTGTTCTCTGAAGTGCGCACAACACTGTACAACTCCTGCTCCGCCAAAAGGTAAGCGCTGGCACGGCCACCGACATCAACCACACAGTCCCACTAAGAGCAGAAGTGTTTCCAAACTTCACCCTGACTCACGTTTTCTTCTCCTTTTTAAACTCTGGGACGCCGACTTTTAAAGTTCGAAAAATTTCCAGAAAACTACTCTTGAAAAAAGTAATATCCCAGTTTTGACTCCTTTGTAAGGAAGACTGCATTCTCAGAAGAGGCGGTAGTGGTGACAGTAGTGTTTGGTGGTGGGGCAGTTCTCCTTTTCTGTAGTTTGTGTCAACATCAGCAAACCTGTGACAAAGACCGTCACTACTGGTAGCCTTGTACAACACAAGGCATTCACGTCCCTTGACCTTTTCGTGTTTTGTCTCATGATAGCCACAAACCTCACTGCGTTTCTTTGGGATTTTACTGTGAGAACACAAAACACAAAATGGCACTGAATGTTTTCCTGTTTTCAAATTGAGCTCGAAAGACAGGTGTAAGTTTATGTGCATTCTGCCCATTTTACTCTGATACCCCTAAATAAAGCTAACTGCTACCAATTGTGTGCAGTTTAATCTCTGCGTAGCAACAGCTGGTGTTTGAAGGAGGTTTGTTAGAGAGCATTACAGAGCAAACATAAAATCACAAAACCCAAACACAGCAGAGATGTTGGGGTTAAAGTTGTGGAGAGGTTTTAAGCAGAATTAGGATATAAAACAATATCTGATGGATTACTTTTCAATCGGATGAAAAGCCTCTGTTGAGAGAGACTAATGGCTGTGGCACGGTGGTGGCAGTATCATGCTGTGAAGATGTTTTTCTCTAATAGGAACCAGGAAGTTGGTCAAAGTTGGTAGAAACGTGCATAAGCTAAATATGCTGCTATCTTGAAAGAAAACCTGCAAAAGTGGAGCTTCACCTAAAAGCTTCACCTAAAAGCAGGAAAACAATCAGTGCGTATGACCTAGTCAAAGTAAGAGAATCTGTGGCACGACTTGATTACACAGGCTGTCCATCCAATCTCTCTGGGGTTGAGATGTTTAGCTAAGAAGAATAAACAAATATTTCAGTCTCTGTATGTACCAAGCTGCTGAAATTAAAACAAAATAAATAAATATACATTACATCCATAATGTCGAGTGAATGATTTTCCTTTCTCTTCACAACTGCATTGGTCTATCACTTAAATATGAACAGTTCTGTCGGTGTCAGTACATTCACAAGAGTAGTAATAATGTTAAAAATCCATAAAAGATCTAATTGTATTCAGCAGGAATGCAATTTAAAGAAGCAATTCACCAACACAGATACAACAAAGTAAAATATTTCGTGTTTTTTAACGAGTAATCTCTGGCTCTTTCTCAAGGTCCTGTCCATCCTCACCCACAATTTATGAATGTGATCATCGGATTTTCAGTTCTGGTGGTTTTGCTGGTTTTGGGGATTTTAATCACCTTCATAGTCACAAAACGCTCGTTCAATAAGAAGATGCTGAGTCTGTCCTCCAGATCATCTGTCCAGCAAAAGGAGCAGAGCAAGGTATCCTGACTGTCCTGTGTGTGGCTGCTTTGTTCAGTTTCGTGTGCGTGTATGGTTCGTAATGCTTGTTTTCTTGTCTGCTAGGATTTCCTGGTGAGTATTAATGAGACTTCAGTGGAAACCAGTCTGGAGGAGGCTGCCGAAACCTCTCTTGTTGAGCAGGAGTTATCCAAGCTGCCTGACTGTGTCCCGATGAGTAAGTCTATTACTGCATCCGCTGACTTCAACTCATAAAAAACAGAAGAAAAAAAACAACTGTGCTGACTCTTTATGTTTCCCCCCTCCCCGCCCCCGCCCCCTGTTCTGCAGTCCCCGACCTCATCTACTCAGTGCTGGATCTGGTTCCCTTGCAGCAGATGAAGCAGCTGGTTCGCGCTCTCGGCGTCACCGACACAGAGATCGAGCAAGCAGAGATGGACAACAGGTACTGCCGGGAGGCTCACTACCAGATGCTGCGGGTCTGGGCCCAGAGGGCGCCGCAGACAGTCGGAGGGGGAAAGGCTGAAACTGTAAACCGGCAGGTTTTGGAGGAGCTCTTAAGCAAACTGAGACAGCTTCACCTGAGCCGAGCAGCCGAGGAACTGGAGACAAAGTATGCCATTCAGTGATGCAATCCCCGCCAGCCTGGACTTAAAAAAAAAAAGCTTACAGAACCAAGTATTGTTCACCTAGGGACCCTGCAGAGGGTGGATTAAAGTGGACACGGTGCTAAAACCAAAGGAGCAGTTTTATTCCACCAGCAGGACGGAGAGCTTTCCCTCGGATCCTCCACTGTGCCAGCAAAGAATCAAACGGGACTCAAGCAAACGGACCAAACAAATGCAGCTTTATCAAGAACTGTTTTTACTATGAATGTTTTTACATTTACTGAGATGTAGATGAGAAGTGCAGCACAGATTCCCTTCATCAGTTGTGAAGATTTGATGTACTTATTGTAACAAAAAGTTGACAAAAACTTAACATGATCCTCCATTTATATCTGAGGTTAAAATTCAAATTTTATGCCCTGATAATCCAGAATCTGGCTGCAAGTTCAAGATAATTTGCTTCTGAGCATTTTATGCATTCAACTTGAAGAAAAGTTGGACCAACAGAGGTTCAAGTAAATAAAAAAGTAAAACATCTGACTTTAAATGAAGCAGAAAAAAACAGATTTGTGGTTTTCTTGGCTTGCGATAAGATTTTATGGGGCTTGAAAACTGTGGTTATCTTCTCATCTACTGACTTACTTTTGCCATTTTAGAACAAAATCAAGAAATATTAATTTCATTTAACATTTTAAGCTCAAGTGTTTTTGTTTTTTTAATGGAAGCAAAACGATTCCATTAAGTTTCGCTTTGAACTGAAAAAATTTCCATAATAATTTCTGAGTTACCTTAGAAATCTAAAAGTTTACCAGGTTTTATTGCGTTAATGGAGGAGAGAGTTGACAGAGAAGACTGATAATCAACACTTTGGTGGTAGAGTGATATGTTTGAGATTTCATTTAAAGTGACCCGTTTTTGCTGATGTGAGGATTTAAATGGGTCCAATTCTGAGTTTATGTTAGTTTTGCACTTTTCTAGCTACTTTTTGAAAGAATATTGTTCCTGTACACGTTGTGCAGTTGGTCGATTCAGCCGACTAACCTGAACTAGAAACAGGAAACACACAAAATATTTTTTAACAAAGTCTCTTTGAGTTAGCGAACAAAACTTGTACGTTTAGATTTTATTTAGAGATGCACCAATCAGGCTTTTTCTGGTTCACAATCTAATTCAGATCCTTTTTTTCTAAAAAATTAAGACTCATACAAGACAAAAAAATCTGCAGAAGATGCTTTGATAAACTGTTTAGTTTTCAAACCAAAATAAAGTAATCACATTACTCGATTATCTTCATTTATGCTTCAAAGTTAATGATGCATTTAAAGACTGAAAAGTGTTGGAGTTTTTCGTCGTGATGCATTTGATGAATAGGAAATGTTTGATTAGAACCGATCAGAGAAATATTTTGAATTTTGATCCTAAGCTATTGATTGGTGCATCTCTTACTTTATTATCAAACCTTTTGGTTGGTGCTTCTTCAGAAGCTAAACGGCTTTTATTTTAAACTAATTTTACAAAAAAGGGACTCAAGTAAGTCTGCACTTGTTTAATTGTGATTATATTGTTGGTCTTTTTATTCAAGAGTTTCACAGTAGAGAAGTTTTATATCTCTGAAATATATAAAGCATTTATTTTACAAAGCTTTATTATTTTTGTTAAGAGTTTAATAGATTGTAATTGCTGTGTCATTTCACTGAGGTCTGTTAAGCTACATTTTTTATAACTATTACACATTTTCACTGTCGTGAACGAACTTAAACATGCAGATAAAATGTTGTCTGGTTAGATTAAAGCTTGTCATATTTTCATAGCAGTTCCCTGTTGCGCTGGAGTAGAAAAAACAAAAAAAGAAAAGTCAGATCTGCTTTGTTGGAAACAATGAAGCCGGGGAAGTGCTTTGTTCCTCCTGAGCGAAGAACAACTCTGCTGTGCATCGCAGGCTTTTCACCGCCTCAGTAGCATTCTTCTAAGCCCCAATCATGCAAGCATTATCTTTGACACGCCTTGTCTCAAGTCTACTTCAGTTTTTATACTCATGCCATCCTTGGAGACGAGCTTGGGACGGAAGAAGCGTAACTCTAAGAGCACTTTTCTTTGTTGCTTGACACTGTATTATATGTTTGGGTTTTGAATAAAGGTGATGTGAATTTTTTGCATGTCTGAGACTCATCTGAGGGTGCGTGCGGCGTCGGGGGGGAGGAAAAGGGGAAGAAAATATTTGAGGATGTGTATCTAACTGCAGGCTCTCTGCCAATTTGCATTCCAGCAAGAGAACTTTAACACTTGGTCAGATATTTAACCATAACAGATATAACTGAGAGATTTTTGTCCTTCGTGACAGATTGTGATTTTTTTTTATTTCTCCTCTTCCTGTTTCTACATTCTTCCAGTTAAATTCCTCTTGTTTTAATCATGGTAAACATCCTCTTCAGTTTTTTTTTCTTTTTAATGATTTGAGTGAGAAGAAATTCTCATTGACATGAAATAGCAATTGATCATCGCCACGCAAATTAGCCCCCACGTAAGCACTCTGAACCTGCGACACATTAATCAGGCCTGAGCACTGATTTGTTAGCTGCAGAAATCCAGTTGTTCCCGTTGGGCCAGTTGCTGACAGCCGGCGCGCAGGTGAAAGGAAGAAAGGGAGGGACTGATCGGGCCAGAGAGGCATGAGAGGAGGAGAAAACCAACAGAAACCAAAGATGACTGCGTGAAGCAAAATGGATCCAACCAAGCCCAGGTAAAAAGCTGAGATTTCTTTGTTTATTAGGAGAAAACGATGGTAAAAAGGCTCCTCGTACAGTTATTTTCTTTATATTAAACCACAGTCCTGTTGGTGATCTAGTCTAGAAACATCAACTCGTCTTCTGGATTTGGTGAAACGTTTACAGAGACTTTAAAAAGCTCAACAAACCTGCATTCATGAAGCTTCATTAATGACTTAAAGCTACAAATCTACAGTAGCGACATATACCAGATGTTTTTGGAGACTTTGACAGTCGCTGGGTTGCTGCACCTGTTCACAGGTATTACACTGTGATGAAGGCATTTACGTCAATCCCTTTAAGTTTGACAGCATAGCAGCAGCTGATTAGTGCGGTGTACTTGTCTCCATTATGTCTTCTTGTCAGTCTCTTTACTTCTCACGCTGTACAAAAATCAGCATAAATACGACCTGAGCACTGAGTTTCAAAAGTGTTAGTTGTCTTAGTTGTGATTTGCTGTTTTGAGTTTCCTTGTTATAAAAGTATCTATTTTGCAGAAATAGTTTACTAAAATCCAGTGAGCTAAAGAAAATGCCTCACAGTCTGGACATCTTTCATAACAGATTGAATGTGATTTTAAAAAGTCTTACTTGGTTGGAGATGCAAAACAGTGTGCGAGTTATTTCCTCTCTTTCCAGGACAGATTGTTATCTCTGTGCCCTACTTCTGTTTTCCTGTTCCAGCGTTATCTGCTTTATTTTACATGTATTTCTCCCGTCAGACAGTAAAACAGTACTTTTAAAACTTTCATCCTATTATTTTTGCTGGTGTCTAGAAACTTACAGGATACAGTATGTATCTTTTAAATTGTTTACATTGAGTGGTACATTATTTGAACTCATATAAGAGGCTTATTCACCAAAATCCACTCATATTTATACACTAACGTTCAGATTAGTGAGCAACTTGCCCCCCAAAAAATCACAAGCTGACGTTCACCAGACATAAACATATAGTCACAGCTGCACTCACAGGGGTTTTCTTGGAAACTGTAGCTGAATAACCATAAAGTTTTAAAGAGAAACCCTGTAGGATCTGTCTGAATTCATGATGAATGACTCAGCGTTTGGCGAATCAGCAATTTTATTGGTTAATTAAAAACTCCTGCACATGTTGCAGACTTCTTGTAGGTTGTCTGGCTGAGTCACATTTCCAATTTGCCCAAGCCTTGAAGTGCCATCTGAATGCATTTAGACTAAACTAGCTGAATAATTTTACGCCTTGTCAAGTCGAGTCTGATACGAATCATTGAATCTGCATTAATTTTCCCCGGCGTGGGAACTGCAGATGAGCCAAGGCGATAGACGGTGGCACTGTAAATAAAACAGAACAGTTGTGTTTTTTAATATGTCGTCCTGAGACGTGACGATCACATATGGCTTTATTAGGGAAAGTTATAAACAGTTACCTCTGGGTGCACTCAGTATAATGTCTGAGTGGATGGTGCACAAAGCGGCAACAAAATCAAATATCTGATGATGTTCCTCAAGAGGAAACACAACAGGAACAAAGTGAAGCCAAAACATCAGAGCAGAGATGCGGCTTTAGTATATTCAACATTATGTAAAATGTATTTTTAACTGTGTATTTTTAATTAGGCACACAAAGCTTCTAAACCCAAAGGAGGAACTAAAAGTGTTTTTACACGTGACAGATGACTTGGCACAGGACCCATTTTGATTCCAGCAGCTTCTTCTTTGGTTGAATCTATTAAAAATATAAAGATAACACAGTTTAAAACAATATCTTTTGCCAATAAAGTGATTCCAAAGCAGCTATGAGGACAAAATTTGGAATCAAAAAGATGATCAATCTAAAAAGATGCATTTCTCAGCTAAAAGTCATTTTCTCATATACTGTATTTACTGTAAATAGATTTTTTTTTAAAGTAACTTAATCTATAATTTTTGTTTTAAATACTGAAATAGTAAACCTATCTACTCAAGCGATGTACAGGTTAAAACCTTATAGTTTCAGGCATTTTTGTGAACTGATCAACAAGTAATCAAACAAGCACCATCAAAAGTGTGTAGATATTTACTTTTATTAGATACTTCTTCTTTTGTCCTCCATTTTGTTCACTTTCCTCATTTTATGACTACAAAACAAAACAAATTGCCTGGTCCTGTTCAGACTCAAGCGCTGGGCTGAAGAAAAGTAGATCGGGATCACTTTAAAATGTTAAAATAAATAATTTATCTTTTAGTACCAGTTTTAATGCTACCATCTGTTTTCATTTACTCTGAAATTTGGTATGTACAAGCAGACATACCAGAACTGCAGCAAACCACACGGCGACCCACTACCATTCTTTCATGAGTTAATGAAATATCTGCAGCCTTTAAGCACCACAGTCTGTCAATAAGTAACGCTGTGCGCCTTTCTTCAGCCTGTCCACAAAAATGCCGTATGTAAACAACGGGGAGTTTGAGTCAGTAATGAAGGAGATGGTGCAGAGACAAGACAGCCTGAATGGGGAGAAGCAGAAAGACGCAGAAACCAGAGAGACGGATGTTGTGGATGGGCTGCCAACGGACGTAACGCACCGCAGGGGGTCTGCAGATAAAAACAAGTTCAGCACGTTTGGCCACCAGGCAAGTAGAAAATATTAATACCTGATTTTTACTTGCATATCTGTAATTTTTCTGTAACTTTTGATGGAGATTTTCCCTTCCATGTCTGCTACTTTTGATCCTCTTCTCAGCATTTAATATATTGTCTGATTTATATGAAAACCAATTATGTAATTATTTTATTCTAAAAGTATTCCTGTACTTATTTAATTAGCCTGTTTTTAAATTACTCTAAAACAAATAGTGAAATCCACATATTGAAATGCTCTTTCATTCTTTAAATCGCATTATTTAAACTTCGATGCGTCTTGCAGCTCTTTAATTTTCAAACAATATTTCATTTGTGATACTTGTGTGGTACGTTTTGATTTAATACTTTGATCGGATCACTTTTTCACATTATAGATATTGTTGCAACATTGAAGTGTAAAGTATGAAATCCTTGAAGAAAACTTCCATAGCAGAATTGAAAGTGTAGGTTTTTAAGAAACATAAGAAGCATTTAATACTTTTAGTGATGCACTAACATTGCCTTGCACAAGAATTCAAAAACATTTTGTTACATTGCAAGCATAAAATTCTGGATATTTGTATGTAAAAGGAAAACACTGTTGCATTTTTTTATATACTTTGATATCTCTGATTAAAATCTAACCCTCCTAAGCAAAATAATAAAATAATTTAGTACATCAGGAATGAATGAAGGATCAATTTATGTCTAAATTGTCCTGCATAGACATGCAGCTGTTCCTTGAAGGCCTCGGAGGTTTTTTAGAGAACATTGGAGCAAAAACAGCAGAATCAGAGAGAAAGTTAAAAAAGGTTTAACATCTCAAGCTTGAACATCTGATGGATTCCTGTAAAAAGAAAGAGAATGCTACATCTGCAGTCCTTCCAAGACATGAAAATCCACCTGACCAGACAAAACGAGCCACGACTATAAATCAGAGAAGCAGCCAAAAGGCCCGTGGTTGCTCTGGAGGAGCTGCAGAGATCCACAGTTCATGTAGGAGAACAAATCTGGCTATTATGGAAGAGTGGAAGAGCAGAATACTGTACATACTACATACTATGTATGTAACACATCAGGTCTCACTGAACACACCGCAGTAAAATATGGTGGTGGCAGCATCATGCTGCTCACCTTCCAGGTTAACAATGACTCCAAAAATACAGTCGGAGGCATGAAAAGTGCATTCATGTGTTAGAATGGTCTAGTCAAAGTCTGGACTCAAAATCAATTGTGAATCTGTGGTGAGTTGAGCTATTCAGAAAACAGGAATGGGCAGATATTCCAGTGTCTCGATGTTTAATGCTGATAGAGACGAACGAATCCCAAAACACCTGCAGCTGCAGTTCAACGTGGTTCTGCCTCCTATTGAAATGCATCCCACTGAATTTTATCCATACAACTTGTGTTTCGCAAATATATAAGTTACGCTCTGCAGGGATGGACATTTATCGCATCGTTTATCATTTATCGCGAAAAATGTCTTGTTGTTTCCATGATAAACTTCAGTTATTGATGGTAGATAAAAGACAAAGCTGATAGTATGATCAGAAATCCTGTTTTTGCGATTTTTTTTCTACTGTTTGTTGCATGAGAGCGTCAATAAATATCAATAAATTTAAAAATATGATTAAATGCTGTCGCTGTGAGCAGCTTAGTGGTATAAATCACACTTCTTTAAGTAAGTGGCATGCCTGTTTTCCTGCTTTGAATCCTGTGTTATGCAATCACAGTCATAGAGTTACCGAAAAAAAATAAGTAAACAATAGTTTTAAAAAACATAATCTTTACCACAATAATATCACTAAATATCGCGATAAAATTCTAATTTCAAGTTGATTCTCCGGTAACAATGAAGCTTATAGTCGCAACGTGACGAGGCGAAGGCAACCTGTGTCTCATTTTCTATTTTTGTTCACACAATCTCAAAGAATATTTCTACAATTGTTTTTTTTTTTTAATTCCACGGCTTATAACTCACTAATTATTATTTTTATTTTTCTAGAGGAGAAGCAAGATGAAAGCCGTGACTGACTTTGCAACTCTGAGTAAAGTAAATTCGTCAGGAAGTAAATCCAGAACGCCGCTGAAGCAGGTGTTTGGCAGCCAGGGAGTGTCTGAGGTATTGTTTGGTCTCTTATTCATCAAGCTACGATTCTCACACACCGTGGGACAGATACAGACCTGCTCCAGTCCTGTCCACCCACACGAAAACTTAAAACAGTGCAGCGCTACTTGCTCTGCTTCTCTAGTTTTCTTTTTATGTGACCACAAAAATTCATAACATCCTTTACTTTCACGGGAACTGCTGGTGCTGGGTAGCATTAATGCTTTCTGCTCCTGTGTGCTGTCCTCTTTCATAAACAACATGGTAGGATTTATTAACCAAACATCTGGAGGCGTTTGCTGTTCCTGCCAACCTGAGCTGGATCTGGAAGGAGGAAGTTCAGGGAACGGCACTGGAGAGCAGCTGGACAGAGCTGGTGAAGTCTCACACAGTAAGAAACAGTTTTATATCTTTTGACACGTACACAACTCGGACGTTCTGCAGAATATTATCTGAATAAAATGTTTGCTAAATTTAGTCCTGCTGAAGTTTGCTTTTAAAAGGAAGTAGGAGTATTTTGTTTCCCGTATATCCTCATTGCCTTCTCCGCTCCGTCTGCACGCCGCACGCATTCCACAAATACACTTAGCTACCACTTTGTTTTATCTGATTCAGACAATGGCAAAGAAGCAGAGACACCAGCAGGCGGCGCTGTGGGAGCTTGTACAGACTGAGCTGATCTACATCAACAAGCTGAAGATCATCAAAGACGTAGGGCGTCGCTCTCCTCCTGGTTTTATCACAATGCGTGTCAGAGCTACAGGATGTTTAACAAGTGTGTGTCTGGCTTTCACAGTTGGTTATTGCCGCTCTGGTCCACCTGCACCAGTATGACGTTCTCCAGGAGGTTAGTCTGCAAAGCATGCAACTGGAATATCACGCATATATAAAATATGCAGGCCTAGTTTCCACTGCTCTGTTCTGCTTAGCAGCAAAATACACAGCGTGAGCTGAAAGAAAACACAACAACATCAGCTGCCGGAACGTTGGTCCCCACAATATTTCCACTGAGAAGACGGAAACTATCGCAAAGGCCAGAGAGTTAAAAATTGAACACTGGTGTTTTGATTCTCCTTCCTCCAGGTGAAACCCAACCAGCTTTTCTCCAACCTGTCCTCCATCCTGCAAGCTCACCAGCTGTTCTGGCAGGAGGTGGTTTATCCCATGTTACAGGAAGTCAGAAGAACGGGGAAACCTTTTGACCCCATGAGGCTAGAGGCCGGTTGCCTGCAGGTATGGACTCATTGTCTGCAGATCTACAGTGACACACAGTAAATGATGTTCCTGCCCAGCAGTTAAATAAATGACTTATTCCCACACCTTCATTTTTCCACTAATGGTTTATGAGTAGGCTATTTGCTCATGGTGCAGACATGGGTTTGATTGTTCCACATAAGTTTGAATTCATCTGATAAAGTTGACTTATTCAGTGATGTGCAGTGCAGAAGTGATCTATCCTAAAGGTTGGTTTAAATCAAGGCTGTCAAACTCAGTTTCATTTTGGACCATATAAAAAATCTGAATGTTCTTAAAGGGCCAGTTCTGCCAGAATATACTGATAAAATTAATTCAACTGCTAAAATATTAATAAATAGCAGTCCCTCCAGGATTTTGTAATTGTTTTTGTGGCATTTTGTAATCAAAATTACATATTTTGCGATGCTAATTTAGAAATATTTGTAAGGAATTTTTATACTTTTGCTTATGCATGATGTTATATATGACTCTTGTTATTACTCACCGTATCGATCACAGTCTAAAGCCTTGACATCAAGTAAGACTGAGTCAATTAAACCCGTTTTTTACCAATTTTGAAAAAAGAAACTGCTGTGAAATCAGAAAAATATGTGGGGATCTGTTGATTTTGTGTGAATTTAAAGGATTTGTGAAAAACTGGAGGGACCTATTGATGCAATGTGGAGTCTATAGGGCCACATAAAAAGCTACAGCAGGCCAGATTTGGCCCCTGAGCCTTGGATTTGACACATGTGGTTTAAATTGTGTTAAGTTTGTTTTCGTGGGGCTCTTTATGGCGGTCAGTATCTTACCTGCAGTAGAGAAGCGCTCAGACTTCAGATCCCCTTTAAACATGTTTTTAGCTGCACATTTTATTAGATAAAACACCAAATATCCATTAATATGCATTAATATACACAGTGTAAACCGTTTCGATACCAGTGGAGAAGCTAATATTCACAGTCTTCCTTATTTCCACTCTTTGGGAACAGCCAGTCAACATCAAGGAAAGTAAAAGGCTCTCCTTGATTAGCTCTTTTGCAAACAACTGATAGCTTATCAGCTACAATTGCAACTAGATTTTTTAGCTTCCCAAGCTGCATTTCTTATTTCTTAGAGGCATTTTAGAAATTCTTACCTTCCTAAAATACTGGCATAAGTAATTTTTTTTGTCAAAAATGATTTTAAAGTAAATTTTAAAGTCACTTTTTGCCAAAAGATGATTTAGTTTAAGCAAAAAAACAAAAAAAAAACACTTTTGTCAAGAAATTACTTAGGCCATTATTCTAGGAAGAAGATGACATGCTGTATAATTTTCCAATAGGAGAGTTTGACGAATACTTTGAAGTTACGTTACACAGAAAAATCCACAAATATTCAACCATGTAGGCATATTTTCACCAATTTAACAACAATCTGAATACATGGTACAACAACAGGGTTTGTGATGCATTTGCGCAAGCCGCATATCAAATTAGATTTGTATGCGACGTAAACACACATTTGAAACTAAGATTATAATCTCTTCCTTCTAAATTAATGGATGAAACAAACCCACGCATGCTTCTTGAGCAAGGCCTTACTGGAACCTGGTGCCGGTTAGGCCCAGTTTTGCTGTGTATGGAGAATTATAATGAAGTAGAGAGGCAATGCCAGCATTTAAATCCAGATATGAGTTGTCTTCTGCTTTTGCACCAGTTCCACGAGCGCTTCACGGCCTACCACCATTACTGCTGGGAGGAGGAAAACAACCTGGAGTTCACACGAAAGCAAATGGAGAGCAACCCTCATTTCCTTGCTTTTGTGCAGGTAAACCAGCAGCAGTATCTACAGAGAAGACAAACAGTCACACCAACACTGAGAGAAAAACTCCCACACTTAGCAACTTTTACTTTGGTGAGATCCGTTTTCAGATCAGGTAATTGTGGCGCTGTGGTTACTGACGTTCTTGTAACCTAGTAGGAGGCCAAACATGGGAGCTTTATGTCAACCAAACCACTTTTCACGCCAACATCTTCTCCAAATGATTCAGATTGCTAGATCTCCAGCAATGGGTCCTGAACATTCAGCTGGAAAAGGGGACTTCAGGACCAGAATACGACACGCTGTCACTCTTCTCAGCTTCACTTCTCACACCTTTTGTTTCCAGGCAAACCTTCACTTCAGCAGGAAATAGTCACTGAGACGTGCTAAAAGGTGGTCCAAGTGACACAGAACAGGAACAGCTAACGCTTTACACTGTCATAAACATGACTTAACACCTTCCATGAACATGAATGAGTCTTCATGAATGTTTACGACTGTTGTCACGAAGCGTCATTCAGTAAATAATGGCACTTTTAATGCACACCTGCATTAAAAGTCCATTAAAAGTATCAGTTTTGCATTAAAAGTGTCACATGCATAAAGACTCCTTCATGTTCATGACATGAGTTACGTCATGGTTATGACAGTCAAATAAAGTGTTACCTTTTGATGCTACAAAAGACAAATAAAATCTATATTTTTCCATGTACTGTCGTCAGTACCTGGTATGCATAATGTCTTGCATGAATTACTGCATTACTGCAGTGTGTCATGGAGGAAACCAGTCTGCTGAGATGCTAAAACGTCATTTTTTGTTTTGATAGCGTCGTTCAGCTCCTCTGCATTATTGAATTTGCTGTCTTTCATTTTTCTCCGTAGTGAGGATTTCAGGTCAGACCAGTTTGCTGGCCAATCAAGCACAGTCATTAAAGCAGGTGTTGCTACTTTTGGTTGTGTGGGCAGGTGCCAAGTCCTGCTGGAAAGTTAAGTTGTAGTTTCCGTGAAGCTTGTCTTCAGAGGGAGACAAAAAAAACAAAAAAACTGCTTTACCATTTCCTAGCAAACGGCTGTGAAGATTTCTGACCCGTTAAAGCTTAGTGGCCCAACACCAGCAGATGACGCGACTCAACAAATCGTAACTCTCTGTGGAAACTTCACTCTGAACTTGAAGCGATTCTGTGCCTATACCCTCTTCATCCGGACTCAGACGTTTACTTCCAAGTTAATTGTAAATGTTATTTTCATCTGAAAAGAGGATTAAGCAACAGTCCAGTTATTTTTCCCTCTGTTAAACTTTAAAAGGTTTCTGGTGTTGTTTTTGGCTTCATTCGAGGAATGTGACGGTTGTGGCTCATATCCGGGAAACGCCCGTGTGTGGTGGCTCCTGAAGCACTGACTCAATTCATTTTCACTTCATTAATGCAGCATAGCACCAACTCACCACAAATGTTGCCTTTAGACACTTAAATAATTTCAACTCAGATGCGTCTGCATGCGCTGAGAGTACGCTTTTTCAAATATCAAACGATGAATCTCATTGTTTTGGATTTTGATTTGAGAGACGATGCAGAAACGAAACACACAATAAGAAACTGTCCATCCAACTGAGCAGATATTTTTGTGTTTTTCGACGTGTCCAGTGGGTGGAGAATCATCCTCAGGGGGAGCGGATGCGGCTGGGAGACATGCAGGCCAAACCACATCAGAGGATCACAAAGTATCCCCTGCTGCTCAAAGCTGTGCTCAAAGAAACCCAGGAGCCTCACGTGCAGCGGGCCCTCAGAGCCATGGTGAGGCCTGGTCCAGCGCCAGCTCTTCTCTCCCTACAGCTGCAGATTTACCTCACACATCATGTCTCTGCTCCTGCTTCTCCTCAGCTAACTACTGTGAACAGCTTCTTAGAAAGTATCAATGACTTCATGAAGTATAAAGATGAGCAGCTCGCTCTTTACACCTCTGCACAGAAGATTGAAGGATATGAGGTGGAGGGAATAAATGAAGAAATCGACAAGGTAAAACGGCTTCACTTTCAGGATTTCTGTAAATAATTTGATAAATATTTTTGTGTTAATTAGTACAGATCTGCTTTTGAGTCTCGTCGTCGTTTTGTGTCGTTCTTTTGTTGTTTGTTTGATGGTATTTGTGATCATTTACAATGATTTTTTTTTATTATTCTCATTGGTTTTGTTTAAATTGTAGTTCTTTTTTTATTTTCAGTAATATCCACTTTATTGCTGCTTTGTCCCTTTCTGTCTTTATCAATTTCAGTTAAGCCCCCTTGTGGTTGCTGGAGGACATGGCAACAAGCTTCAGCAAAGAACATTTTATTTTTAAGATGTTTATTACTTATTATCTTTAAAAACATAACAACACGATAACATTAACACTGCAGCTCTAACAAGAATGCAGAAAAAGCTGTGAGATTTTTTTGTTAGTTTTGTGCATCTGGAAACAACTTAGTGTGCAATAAAATGCACTTAAACCTCTACTGCACGGGCAACCTTAAAAAAACATAGAGAACTGAATATAACAGAGATGTTCAAATCTTTTTCAACTTCTAGGGTTTATGGTAAAAATAGGACATAATAAACAAGTAATCTGGAAGCTAAAGGCTGTTGTGGTTGACAGATTGTCCGGGACGCCTGCCGCTTTGACCTGACGTACCCCATCAGAGGAGTGGGCTCCAAGGTCGTACGCAAGCTGCTGCTGGAGGACAACCTGAAGATACGAGGCAGCAAGGTGAGCGCAGCTTATCCTGGCAGCTCCTGTCGTTTTAAATCATTAATTCCAGTAAATATTTGACAGAAATGTTTATCTTTTTACCCACAATGTACTGCAGACGGAAGTGGTGGCTCTTCTGTTTTCAGACGTTCTCCTTCTGACCAAAGTGCAGAAAAAAGCAGAGCGACTGAAAGTGTTTCGACCTCCTCTGGCTCTCGACAGAATGAACTGTGTTCCTCTAAAAGATGGCAGTGGGTAACACTCTCAACGGGACGATTATATCCGAAAGTTCTGCTCAAGTCCGTCCCGAAACCATGAGGCTTTTGTTTCCCGTTTCCCTCAGACTCCTTAGTCCTGGTGGAGGTCGGTGAGCTTCAGTGCATGATGAACGTCACCATCCTGGTGACCAGCAACCCAGAGAAATGCTCCACTTGGGTCAAGGCCATCAAGACAGCAAAGGTAATCAAATCCTTTGGTCTCATCTGGCTTTCACATTGTTACTTTAGAAATTATTATATCTGTAGATATTAAAGAACAAAACATTAGCACTAAGAAAATTGTCTGGTTTGTGCAGGAGAAACATTCTTAATTGTAATCAATCAATTAATCAAGTTTATTTATCAGATTTCATCAACACAGCAGTTTGTGGCGTTTCACATTGTGGAAACAGTTTAAAAATTCACAAACACATCACATTGTCAACAGTTGTGAAAACCAATAACAGACATTAGATTTTAAGTGACACTGTTAACATCATTCATCTATTTACTACTGTTCAAAAGTACGGAGGCCCCAAAGGGACATGGGGAAAATTTTTCTTTTCCGTTACCTCGCAAAATGTTTGTGTTTCCTCTCAGTAGGTTTTACGTTTTATCGCAATAATGTACTAATCAGTCCATGCAGGATAATTTAGAAAGACTGAAAGTCTTTCTTACGGTGGCCATTGTGCTTTCTGCTACAATATAAGGTTTTCGTAAGGTTTTCCATGTATGTGTAGTTTGTTTGTGAGATATCAGAAGTTTTATATCTTTTTCTTGAGGGTAGAAATACAACAAAACCTATGTGCAAAATGCAAAATCCAAACAGGTTAAACATGAGCTTTCCATCTCTTTCCATCCCTTCTAAGATGTGAACAAGAAAGGTTTTTGGTTAATAAAGGGCCGTTTTCATGTGCAGTTCCATTTCTATGATCACAGTAAACAATATTTGCTTATTGCAAATAAAAGAAAAATTTAAAAAATTCCCATGTCCCCTAGGGAGCTCCGTACAAAGCAACTTTGAATAGGTGGGGTTAAAGTTGATTTAAAGACAGAAAATCCAAACATTCTCTGAAAATGTAAAAACACCTTCAGAGATCGGGGGGATATAATACACACCCAAGCAAGAGCTTTTAATGAAGTTGTTCAGGATTTATTCTTAGTTGACTAATTTATTTTTCCAGTTTTAAAGGAAGTAAAGCCTCAGAGCATCACCGAGCCACCGCCGTGCTTCACTGTGGGCCTGCAGTTGTTTTTAGGATATGTTTAATTCTCCCTCCTCCAGATTTAATGCTGAAAACTCTGGACGGTTTGCTCTGCAGAACAGAATCCCCAGATCTTTTTTACCTCACACTGTAGCTGTTGTATGTACTTTTCTTGTTCTTCTGGGTTACTAGTTAGTGGAAATACCTCTGAGTTCAGGTATGGAGCCCTTCAGGGTTTAGCACTCATTCATTCAATACATACTTCACAAGAACAAGAAGAATCTGTTCTCTCTCCCAGAGCTGCGATAGCAAAATGACATCTTTATGTCTCTGCATTGCTTGTTTGATCGTTCAGGCAGCTTGTTCTTGACACAAATTCAGTTCAAAATATTTAATATTGTGTGATTGGTCTGACATTTGACGTGGCTCTGTTTGCTACACTGACAGCTCTGCACTGAAGGTCTATGCTAGTATGAAAAAGGGCTTGAGAGAGGATTGTTTATGCTGCTAACATCTGTGGCGAATGCTTTCCAACAAGAGGAAAAGGAAAAGAGTTTCACCTCCAGAGAAAAAGATCCAAACTGTAAAGATTGTACAAATTTTACAAAATGTTTGAGACATTTATCAGAAAAACTTCATAATTGCTGCATTTTGGATTTTCTCAAAAGCATATTCTTTGCAATTGAAAGATTATTTTTGGTCAGTCTAATGAGCATTTTCAACAGTCTAATTTAGAAAAGTGAAGCTTTTGTGTTTATCCAAAATTAAAAACAAGTAAGTTTAAGGTTAGTTTTTGTGTTTCTTGCTGCTACATTAAGACACCATGCTGTTCAATAGATAAAATGATTGTAACCTGTATTTTAATAGTATTTATTGTTCAAACGCTAAATGTTGTATCCTGATGGTTGCAAGACACCTCCTAATTCTGCTATGAAAAATTTACTCTAGGAAATGGATCATTTTGAGACAGTAGCGGTCTGAAAAAGCTGGAATTTGTGCTGAATTTGAATAAAAACCTTGTAGTTTTAGCGTTAATGCTTTCAGCTAATTTATTCCTGCAAACACCCAGAAAATTTTTCATTTTGTCTACAAACCCTAAATTGCAGGAGGTGGTGGAATGTTTTAGCTGTGGGTCTATAACAAAGACCTGGAAGTGTTTCAACCCGTAACAGAAAGAAAGGATGAATATTTGAATTTTTATCATTTCAATCACATTTCTGTCCAAATAGAGTGCTAAACCTGTTGATAAGTAGTTGAAACTACACTAACTCGGTGTTAAATGCTTCTTTGTTCACTGTTACTTTATCAGGAAGATCTGTTGGAGATGAGAAAGCAAGAGGACGACAGACTGGACAACGTCAGGTCACTTCAGCAGGACACCAAACCTGCTGTAGACGTCAAGGATGATGACATGGAGGTAGAAGAACAACCTCCCATAACGTTAAGGCTAATGAATGAGCTTACTGATGTGATAAATAAAACTCCAACTGTCAATGGATCTGAGGAAGCAGATCAGGATCAGATGTCCCCTTTAAGCTCTGGATTACCTCCTAAAGTCCCCTACAAGCCAATACGCAAGAACATCCCGACTCGACAGCCAGCACGCAAAGAGCAAGAGTGGATAGAGATGGGAATAAGGAGAAAACATCTGGAGGAAAATGAGAAAACTGCTGAGACTTCGATGATGAATACACAAAGTACTTTGAGGACACGCGGTGAGCTTTCCAAACCCTATCTTTTTGGTCAAAATGAAGGTCTAGGAATGTACAACCCAAAGAGACAACCCATCCGTCTAATAGATGAACTCCCAGCTGTTGACTACCCGACAGATGAGGAGGTCACTTTTCAAGTTCCTCACGAACCAAAAATCATGTCCAGGCCGCAGTTTGGAAAACCACCTGTAGAGAAACGATTAATAAGAAGCAACTCAGATATTCAGTTTGTGCCACAGGACGCCGGTAGAACCTCTTCCTCCAGCCAGTTTGGGGATCCGGGAACTCCTCCTGATGCTACAGGCTTCCCCCAAAACTTAAAGTCCCCTGGGTTACGGAAAAGGAGGCCAGGCAGCACCAGCCAGGGCCCACCGACTCCGACATCCAGCTTCCTCAATGAGCCGACACTAACTCTGACGGCTCCCGACAGTTCAAACTCCGAGTGCAGCATGCAGGTAAAGAGAAGCTCCCTTCCTACTAAGTTTGATTTAGACGTCCATCTGGGGGTCAACCAGAAGCCGACCAAAAGCAAGCAAGCTCCAAACCCGTACCCAAAGTACTACTCCGACGCCGAAGCCTTTTCTGAATCTGAAGGGTCAGGACCCAAATTCCACAATAAAAAGTTTAAATTTAAAGACTTGAGGAGTTCTTCCAGTCCCAATGTGCTCAACAGAGGAGGGCAGCGGGCTCGCAGACCCTCGGACAGCTCGTACCCTGCAGAGGAAACTCCCAAAACAGGATACACCCTGAAAGAACGCACCTCACGAGTGGAGGGAGTCTTGGAAAGAGCCAAGGAAAGGGCAAAAGACAAAGCTGGAATGAAAAGAGACAAACCGCTGCAAACAAACCTGCAGTACCTGCGTCCTTCCTCCCCCTTTAACAACGCCCCGTCGCCAACGCCCAGCGAGGGCGGCAATGAGACGGACCTGGAGGAGGTGGCGCTGATCAGACCCAGAACCCTCACGGTGAGCACAGGATGGAAGGAGCAGCTGGTGGACGGCGACGAGGACGACAAGAGCAGCGGGTTAGTAGGACACACGTCCCTGTTTGACGTACATCTACAATCATATTGTACTTCAACCAAACATTTGTGAAATTTGAACAAACTTTAAAGGGAACCTCGTATGTTTTCATACTTCCATTTTGGCTTCAAACACTTCTAAAATAAACACAAGCTCCTAAAAGGAAAAACACCCAGCCGTTTTCTGGTAAAGGAGCTCAAAACAGAACAGATCGGGTGAAATTTCAATATCAGAGAATAATTTTGAGTATTAGATGTAATGAACATGTTTTCATAGCCCACACTCCTATCCTAGCTTTTTCAAGGAAGCATAGTAGGTCACCTTTAATGTTTTTTGGTGTCTGGAAAATGAGCCATTTCAAAAAACTCCAGATTATTAAGTCACAACGGACGTTGCGCCATTACCTTGAAAAACATGCTGAGCTCCAGCATGTTTGGTCAGCTGGTTTTACCGCTATATGTGCTGTACAATGGCTGCTGGAAGTGTTTTGTCATTAACTTACCCTCAAGAAATCACTTCCTGCATTCTGGTTGTCCAGAATGCAGGAAGTGAGGCTCCAGAGGCTCTACTTCTGCTTTTCAAAGATGTATGGTTACATAATTGTACATCTGTTTGCAGCCATTTTCATGTGTGAGTTGAGTTGGGGGGCCAGAAGCAGCTTATTTGGTTTCAAAGTGACAAGAGACCTTAAAGTAGCTCAGAATCGGCGGACAGATTATGATGAAGCTGTAGAGAAGTTTAAATATGATTAGATAAAAATCCCAAGCTCTGTACATCATAGGGTTTTTCAAGCTGATGTAAAAGAATGGGAAAAATAAGACATGATTAAACTTGATTGATTGTTTTGGGGTGTTTTCATGAAGCCAGTAAGACTTTTATTCAGTGAAAAGGAATGCCAATCTTAGTGGACAGAATGTGAAATTTGTGCTTACTATAGTTAAACTCTCTGCATCAAAAGTAAGAAAAGTACAGATATGTATCAGTTTTCATTTATCCCATGTTTTTATATAAAGTGGATCTTTGCACTTTACCTTCTCCATCTCAACTTTATCTCCTACCTGAATGCATCAAAGAGCTTCAAGAGCCACAGCATTAATTATAAGTTGCATTACAATCAGTTTCATGGCAATACTTTATTAATCTTTATTCTTCATCTGCATTGTTTGTCAGTACGAACTGACAGTTCAACACTGAAAGCCACAGAATAAATATAATCTAGAGCATCAACGTTTCCATTGGCCTCAGTGTTTACAGACACTCTGCGGTGATGTTTGAGCTTCATGGCCTGAAAAATTTGCATAGCTGCTGATTATCTGATGCACACTGCACTAATGCATGCACAGCATGCTAGCTCTGCCACAGTTAGCTTTCTCTCATAACTTTGGACTCGATGTGAGTTTAAACTCCGTGGTGTAACTTACTGCATGCGTCTGCGTAATTAGCAGTACAGTAATGGCTGGAGTTAAAACGTCCTGATCTTTCTGCTCAGCAGCAACCAGGGGACGCCTACTCAACGCATTGAGGTGTCAACGACCGCACAAAGCCAGAAAAAGCTAGTTCAGATTCCAGAATAGACAAATAATACAGATATATTTTTTTAAATGGTTCTCATTCATCCCCACTTTCTGATGCTGCCCTGGGCAACAGCATATATGACCAAATACTAAATAGTATTGTATATTTGCGCAACATATTCATGACAGTGATTTCACATTGAACAATGATGTAAACTCCAGAGATTATGACCCACTGTATTGCATGTTTCAGGTGTTTTCCTCCTTTAAATCACTTAATTTCTGTGAATGCATCCGATTTCTGTAGAACTGATTATGACATTAAGGCATTTTTAGCCAGAAGTGTTAAAACAGGAAGATGTCTTAAACATTCAGGGTCTGGGACTGTGAAACAAAAACCACCACATGCTTCTTCTCCTTCCCACAACGCTTGGTTTTATGTAACCATCATATGAAAACAGCTACAGCATATCTGTGCAGTTCAAGGTGATAAGACGTTAAATGTTTGCATGATTGCGTTAACATTTCTGTCGCTACATTTTTTAGAAATTCTGACTCTTTTCATTTGTTTTAACAACTGGAGTGATTGAAACTTGAAGCTTCTCTTTTTTACAACTTTTTCATCCAGTTATTTCAGTGTGCAAGCTACATTTCTCCCAACTACAATTTTGTTGCACTTTGGAAAATGTGATTTTGAATTTTTTTGATGATTTCAGTTGCATTTTGCATGTTTATGTCGTGTTGTAGTTTCCTCAAAAAGACACAACAGTCCATAAAGTGTTGCTATTAGCAGATACTTTAATGACTATTTGACCTCTTAATGATCTGCAGCTTAAAGTTCACTCTGACCACATTAGTCTGGCGTTCTCAGTCCTGCTTTGGAAATGACTTGTTGTTACCAACATTTTATTTATGCACTGTCAACTTGTATCTATTTGACTGCTGAGCTTTAATATAAAACGCTGCTGGAACATTTTGTAAAATTTATTTCTCAATCTGTCGCTCCGTCTCGTACTGAGATGAGTTTTTGAGGAGGAGTGGGCCGGTAATCTGACATGTGAGAATGGAACATTAACAATTGCTGCCTTGCTCATGTTTCTAACCACATCGCATCCTGAAGTCCTCATTAGCAGGCTGATTTGGTTTAGGTTTTTCCAGAGACATTTAGGTAAAAACATTTATTTGATTCAGAAATTGGGCGATGTTTTGTATTTTAAGCACTTTTCTTGTTTGCCTGATAAAACTTGTTGCCTGATTGCCATCGTTAGTTGTTCATCATGAATAATTTCTAAGAAAATCAAAAGTTTTTAGCCGTTAAAAAACTGGACCGATGTATTAGTTGCAATTCATCCCAGTACAAATGACAATTTTAATGTCTTAATTTTGGTTTATTTTAACCATTAACAATGATTTAAGAAAAAAAAAAACATAAAAAAATTAAGTCATTAAGAATGGAGCTCCAACTTATAAAAAAAAAAGTCAAATTGTTAAATATAATCAGATTAAGTTTGTCAGACTTACTTTATTTATATTTGTTTAACAAGACAGCGTAATAAACTTAATATGTTTACTTGGATAAACTTAATTTGATTACTTGTAACACGATAACTCATTTGTTAAAAGTTGGATCTCTACTGTCTTTTTACAGTGTTGAGGTTCTGTTGGTGACCCAGTTATTTGATTCAGATCTGCTGCAACAGAGATGCGTCTAAAAGAAACTGGCCCTCAGAGACTTTCACACCTCTTTAGGCTTTATTTATATATATTTATTATTAAAACATTTGCCCAAACAGTGTTATCATATTTAACTTTTTGTTATTTTTGCATTTTCATAAAGAATGTTTTAAAATGTATTTATTCATATATTCACTTGAGTTGAACTTAAGTTTTTTTGACGGGAAGACTAATTATTTTTAGAGATTTGGAGGTTTTTGAAGTATAATCAAGAAAAATGCATTTGGTGTTTTTACCTTATTTTACTGCAGGGCAACATTTAGTTGCATTAAAAATGTAATCACAAACTACAGAGAGATGAATTGAGTCAAATCTACCCAAGAAAACACTAAACGGTGCTGTAAAAAGACTTATTTAAAGGTGCATTTAGGTCTAATTTGTCTTCCTAAAATCTCACTTTAGAGAACCTAAATCATAATTAAATGTATTTTATTCATTAGTAAATGTAGGACTTAAACTGTTAAACTCTCCTGAGTCAGTATTTTCCAGAACCATCTACAGTATTTACAGCTGCAGGTTCATTGTGATGCTGCTGGTTTATCTTCTGGACTCTCTTTATGAATTAGCCAAAGGTTGCACTGGATTTTATTTAAAAGTGTTTTTTTTATATATTCGTTCATTTTACAGTTGTGTGTTTTTTGTGTGTGTTTTTTTTTTTTTTTTTACATAATCTCAACATAGCGACTTTTGCTGTTGTGAGGGATGTGGTTATCTTTCCGCTGTAATTTTCCTACAGCAGGCCTTTTTGCCAATTGTGCTCATTGAAAATATGAGTGAACCAAAATCAGCTGCTCTATAAATGGCAATATAACAATCTGCTGTCATGTCTGCTTTGTTTCAGCAACGCCATGACGGATGGCGAAGTGGTGGACTGGCGAGGCTGGTGCTTAGATGACGACGAGGTGATGGATCACCTGAGCCCCAGAGGGGAAGGACTGATGGAGGGAATCAGCCGGTCTCTGGCCGACATGGGCCGGCCAGAGATGTTCCCGGGTCAAGACGACGGAGAATACAGTCAAGTGTAGATCTGTAATCTGGCCAGTCCTGTTCATTTAGTCAGATGGAGAACTGACACCGAGCACAACATCTTGAGGGGAAGCAAACGCAAAAAAGCAGGAATGAAGATTCGTGTCGTCGCACAAGAAGATGCAGATTATGTTTTCTCAGTTTCTAGTTATATGAGTGAGAGTTGATGTGTAAAGTACTGTAACATAGTCAGAATCAAAAATGTACTGTATATGTTACCATTTTTTAAATTTAGATTTTAAGAGTATGTGTTATTTATCAGATGCGTTAATGTCTTGTCATTCAGAAGGAGAATTATGTACATAACAATTAAAACCAACTTTATTTCTGTTAAGTGCACTTTATTTTTCAAACACTTCAGACACCTTCACAATGGGCAAAAAAATCCACACAAAACCAACAATATTTACATCTGAAATAAAGTATAATTACAGTTTGAATTCCTTTATAGTTCCTGCTACAAAGTCTGCTATGAGCTTATTTACAAAATCTGTGCAAAAGAAAGCCTGTTCAGTTTGTTTTTTCATTGCATGGAAAAGACATTTCACTGTTAAGTAGTACTGGGAACGTCTTCCTGCAAAGATCTCTGGTCGAGTGAAAATCACTTTTTCACTCGATCTTTTTCTCTTTCTTCGCGCTCGTTGGAGATGGTGTGAACGATGGTCTCCAGCGCAGGATACTGCAGGATCCTTCTCCTCTGTGGAGAAGAGACAACATTCAGTTATTTCACATGACAGTTTAAAATTTCTGAAGAAAAAAAGCCCACATTTTCAAGATATTTCTAAATAAACTGAAGATTTTTTGTTTTACCCTTCGGTGATTCTTGTACATCTGAGCAAGAATCAACAGCAGAATGACGAGGAGAAAGCTGAGCCCGATCACGGTGCCTGTGTTACTGGAGACTCCTGATGATTTTTCTCCACTCAGACCAGCTAAAGAAGAAGAAAAAAAACAAACTGTGAGATTTCCCAGTAGAGATAAATCCCAGTAGAGATAAATCCCAGTAGACATGTGAAGTTCATATTTATTGTGGATCTTACCCATAAGGTGAACTTGGGTGGTCACATTCCCCAGAAGACCGTTTGTCCCAAAGTAGCGACATGTCCATTCACCAAAGTCCTCCTTCACAGGAACCGTCTGTCCGTACTGGACCGGTTCGACCAACTCGGTGCCGTTGATGTCGTAGCTCACGTGGACCCACTCATAGCTGGTGACTTCGCTTGGGTCGGACAGCTGGCAGCTCAACATCGTGGTGCCTTTCTTCTTTGACTTGACAACTGAGGAAAGAAGAATAAAAAGTTAGAATAAATAGACGATGGTGAGGAAATGAAGAGCTGATGTTGAAGATACTCACTTTTAGCGACGACGAGCTGCATCGTCTGGCTCAGTCTTCGTCGTTCTACGGTCCCTCCACATCTGTACCTGCCCTCATTTTCAGGCACGACCTCCTGGATTACGATGGATTTGTCCCAGGAGGACGAAGAAGCTGAACGGTTGTTGAAAATTTGAAACCCGCTGTCCAGCTTCTCCACCAGTGCCGCTTTGGGGGAAAGGTTGGGGGAGAAGATGCAGGGCATCGTGAACGAAGACCCCAACGCCGCATACAGCTTGGTGTCTTGTTTTGCAGGCTGGATTATTCCTGTAAAAGAAAAAGGGAGATGTTATAGGAGTGATTTAAATCACTACTTCCTCCTAAACTGCTTCAGCTGTCAGACTCTTACCTGCCACAGACAGCTCCACTGAGGCTTTCCATATGTTGCTGGACTTGTGGACAAAACAAGTCCAGGTTCCTGCCAGCTCATCCGAGGCCTGTACCTCTACAACTCTTCCAGTCTCCTGCACCTCTACAACTCTTCCAGTCTTTGACGTAGATGGCTGCCTGTTCAGCATCCAGTAAACTACAGCATTTTCAGGCCACGGCGTCACAGAACATCGGAGGGACACATTGTCCCCCCACATGGGAGTCGATGGAGAGACGGACGCTGTGAGGGAAGAAGGAAATAAAAATGCTTAATGATGGTCATTTGAATAATCAGTTCGCAATATTAGCAGAATTTCTGCACTTTAGAAGTCAACCTCAAGCATAACCTGCATCCTCCTAAGACTGGATTTTCTTCCCTCTAACCGTAACAAGTGTCAGAAAAACCCAAACCCAAACCAAAAGCTTCTTACCTTCAATGACTCGAAGCATGATCCATTTGTCAGTCAAGTGGCCTTTGATTTCCACCTTGCATGTGTAAAGTCCTGCATCGTCTTTGGTCAGACCGTTAATCTCTAGGCTGTAGTCACCTTTTCCAAACTTGGAGTGCGGGCATTGGACCCGGGAGTTCTCCCTGTTGAACCAGTTAGAGCCCCAGTACTGCAGACCGCTGCTCTGCTTTCTCCACACCGTGCTGCAATTCAAAAGAAGCATCCAAGGTCAGAGGTCAAGCACATGAACCGTCTATGCATCAGTAAGTTGATATATAAGTAATTGTGTCTGTGATTATCTAAATAACTCTGGAAATTCATGCAATAAATACACGTAGTGATGGATGGTCCGTTACTAAAAGGAAGAGGAAGTCAAACACTGATTGGTCTGATGAACTATTCAGATTTTAGAGATTATTTAATAAATAAGGCTTAAAATTGTTATTGTTTCATGACGGACTGCAACACAGCAAATATGAAATATACAAATAAACACTGAAACTATTATCTTTTTTACAAAATATAGAGATTTAAATTTTGATTCTGGAATCAACTATTTAATTTAATTAATTGATCACACATTTTTTTATTTGCTTATGCATTTAATTTTGATTATACCGGACATATGAATATTTATTTTACAAAATACTTGAGCTTTTTATTGCAACACTTTAAGTTCTTGCTACAGCTATACAATAAATAAATAAAATAAACATTCGGCTGTTTTCACATTTACTTAAATATGTATACATTTTTACTTAAAAGTTAAAATTAACAGCCATATTTTTTTATCTAAATCAATTTTATTTACATGATCACATTTATGATTTTTTAAATAAATCTTCTTATGTGATGTTTTGTGGCACTTTTTGCCCTGATTGATATTTAGGATTAGTTCGGTTTTAAGCAGAAATAATAATAATAATAATAATAATAATAATAATAATAATAATAATAATAATAATAATAATAATAATAATAATAATAATAATAATAATAATAATAATAATAATAATAATAATAATAATAATAGCAGAAGTTTCTTACCCTTTGCTCTCTTTGCTCCAGGTGATGGTAGCAGGATCACACTGTGCAGCTTCACACATGCAGGGCAACATGACCTGGGAACCCACTTCACCAACCACCTCTGTCATCTCATTTCTCACTACTAGAAATACAACGGAAGATAAACACTTTACAAACTGAAAACTCAGGAAAAAGACTTTAAATATCTGATCATTTGTTTAAAAAAAACCTTACCTCTTGTGAGAAAAACCATCATCCCAAAGATGAGACTCTCCACCAGCATCATTCTGATGTTTTAAATTCACACCCAGTTAAAATAAATCCTTCAAATCTGATCGGTCTTTTCTCCTCAGCCGTCTCTGTCTCTCATGTGCTTTTTTCTCGTTCGGCTTGTTGGGGTTTATATATGGGCCCGTGGGTGCAAGCGGAGGCAGAGATGGGTAGTTTCTCTGCAGATCACGTGACTTCAGGGAGACTTTGATGCGGTCTGGCTTTGTCAGCCTGGAAACTGTAAGACAGAGAAGTAAACAGGGAGTCCCACTTCCTCCCACGGATTCTCTCTATCTCCTTCCAGTTTCTGATTCTTCTAAGTGAGAAATCCTCTCCAACAATATGCGAAAATATTCAGTCTGGAAGCTCAACAAGTAAGGAGGTCACAAGAAAAGTTTTGACCCAAATCTGATAAGAAAGAAACCATCTAAGCACTCTAAATACATTTTAGAGGTATGTGGTTGATAAATAAAGACACGTAGGTAAGTTGATGAACTTTTACAAGGCTAAGTTTTTGTTATAATTTGTTTTAGTTTTCTCTGTGAAGCACAGTGGATGCTTTTTGTTTACAAATAATGTTGGTTTCATTCATGGAAGCCCTGGTTGTTTTTTTGAAACTGCAACGCCAAACACACCCGTCAGCACGGCGTCACTTCCAGTCATTTACGTTCACGCCCAATGGTTACCAAACCATCGACGTTACCAAATCAGTTCTCCACCAGCCGCCTGAGCATGAGAGCAGGGCTTAACGAACGACAATCTGACCCTGGTGGATATTCATGACAGTGAATCATCCCCTCCATTCTCATTTCTTTACTTTCCTTTTCGTCAGATCTTTGACAATTGCAACGGCAGGAGAATACGGGCCCACACTGTGAGGCAAAGGACTGTTTCACATCATAGTTTTACCATTTTTCATTCAGCCGCAGCCAGAAGGAATCTGATTAACTGTAAACACACTGAGTTTTGAGAATGCAGACGTAAACATCTGGAACGCCTGGCGATCACACATGATGTTTGAAAGATGACGCAGTTTAATGTTTCTCGTAGGTCAGTGTTTGTCACTCCTGGTATTATTGGAACCAATTTTTCATTCAAGTGGTGAAAAATATCTTCCTGTGGCCTCAAAGAAAACATTTATTTAAGGTTGAAAACCTTCCTCGGGATGTTTATTAACTCTTCTAGCTTTAAATTAAAACAGAACAGATTCTACTAAGGAAAATGGGCTCTTAGGATGGACCAAACTTTTATTATTCTGCACTGTAAAACATTTGAAGGTGGCTCGCCTGCTGCCTTTAAAATGCAACTTAAGTCAACAAGAAAACCGTATCAGTTTTAACTCAGAAATTAAAGTTCATAAAGTTGATTTAACAACAGGAGACAAGTTGTCTAAACATTGTCTTTTAAGTTAGTCAATCTTGAAATGTGAGTTTTAACTTAATGTTGCAATTTAAACCAAATAACTATTTCACTGCCCTCACCTAGTTAAAAAGCACATGTATGTGTTATTTTTACTCACAACATCAAGTTAAAATAACTGCTTATTTTACTTTAGAACAATTTAAATTCTTGTTTCAAATTGCATGAAGAAATATTTTGATCTGATAATAAATTTCATTAAACATCACTATGAATTCTGCTCAAAAACATGTAGTGTGAACAGGACTGTCAGTTGCATTAATATAAACAGTTTCCTTAATAACACACAAGAGTCAGATCAATGTAATGCACTTCCATCACAGGCTACAAAAACAAGCTGCTAAGCATTCTGGGAAATAGTCCCCACTCCTGTCTTTTTCTTATTTCAGTTGTTTTAACCTAAAAACTCCACTTTATGCAACTCTTGGAGGTTTGACAACATTAATAAAAAGTTAACACAACTTACTGCTGTAATTTTATCGTTCACAAACTCACATTTAGGTTCAAAATCTAAAACTTGCACAACTAAACGCAGTTCAAATGTTTTACAGTCTGTGTGTATGTTTTTTATTAATTCTGTGACATAATTTAATTGTCAATTTAAGTGCAAATCAGAAAAATAAAACGAGAGATAAAATAGGTGCAATAACCAGGTTGCATAGGTGCGAGCGACCTTAAGCAAATACTTTCTTGAGGGCCGTTTAGTTTATTTTCAGCATTCAGTCGTACTTGGTGGTTATCTAAGTGCATATAGCATCTTGATTTTGTACTATCAGTATAGTTTAAGCATCTGAACAGGTTTAACAATCTGTTTTGCACATCAAACCTGGAGGAGGTTTCAGAGGCAATAGAGGGATTCATTGTAGATGTTGCTTAAAAAAATGTGTCTTCAAGTAATGAAATTGACGCCTTTCTCTTAATAACACCTAGATAACCTCCACCACATCCCAGTCAATCAGAGCAAATCAGGTCTTTCTAGAGGTGAGTAGTGCGGGGGGCTGTGGTGGTCTCTGTGGTTGTTCAGTGTACCAGCTGGAAAAAAGAAATCACTTTTGAACTCAACCTGATACAATAAATCCATCTGAGCTGTGTTTTCCGTCAACACCACCAACTAGACGTACACCAACAGAGTCTAATGTATGCAGTCAGATGAAGAATGTACAGTAGTTATATATTTTCCATGCCTCGTGTTAGCCGAACTGCAGGAGCAGTGGAGATAGTGTCACAATTTGTCCATCCATGCAAAGAAAACTGTAGTTTCAAATTTCTGTTTGCATCTAATGCACAGATAAATTCATTTATTAAGAGAAAATCTGAAGATATAGAATGCAGTCTGCAGCATCTAAAGCACTCCACACCAAATTAATGCAAGAGTGGCCAATAATGACAACAGAAAAAAGGTTGAAGAGCCCTGTGTTTGTTTTTCGAGTTTTATCCCAGCTGTGGAGAATAAGAGGTGGGCATTAAGCCAGAAGGGTCAAAGGTCATGCACCTGTACACAACATTAAATACACTGCTATGCATTTAAAAAGCTTCACCTGCAGTTCAAACACTGTGATGATGTTGACATTGTTGCTTTCCTATTATTTCATATCAACAAAAGTTGCAATGCCTTTTTGTTTCATTATTTATTTCATGCAAATATGTTTTAATTGTGGACTTATTGTCGGAAATTCAAGCCTCAGGGTATTGTTTAGTTCAACTTCCATATACTTTGTGATTTAAAACATTCTTTTATTTTCAAGTGAAGCTACCGGATGATAAATTTTGTTTGATGAATGTGGGTTGCTGTCTGACTCTCATCACAAGCACGGTTATTTTTCTTTCTCTCGTTCTTTTTTTCACTGCAAAATGAACACACATGTGTTAGTTATTCCTGTGATTTAAGTTATATTACATCCTTGTTTGACTTGCATCCTAGTTTATTTGTTTTTAAATCTTGTTAAATTTGAAGGGAACTTTTGTTCTGGTCTTGTGGTGAACTGCAGAGCATCATTTCCTTAAATCTGTTATATTTTCTGTTTTCCTTTCAGGCACACATTAGCTCTGCAGGTGAATAATCGAGCCAGGGTTTTTCCTCATCAGTGGACAAATCCTTTATGGTTTTAAAAGTTTTTCTATATGCTTTTACTTCTATATTCAATCCACAGGTGGAACCAATCTTAAGTTTTAGACATAAAACTTGACAAATAAAAGCAGCTAAGACAGAACAAAGTGTAATTCATATATTTCTTAGCGAGGAAAGTCAGAGATGAAGGAAGATCTTATCCAGAGATTTTTGAAAAAGAAAGGTAGATTGTCAGATAGATAAATGCTGTAGCTGCACAGAGGAGGATAGAGAGACGCTAAAGTCACACATATGAACCAGAACACCTGAGTGCGTGTGGGTGAAACCTCAAAGCTGTTTACTTCCTCTAGTTGGAACTGTTTCCTTGGTAAAAAGCCATGTGACATATATAAGACATTAAAATGAAACTTTTAACATCTTTTCATCAAATAAACCATGAACTTTGCCCTTAGGCTTCAAGTTAAAAGATGTTCTTTGTGTTTGAGGTCTGTGAGAATCTCTGCTGCGTTGGGGGCCTGTGTGCGTCACTCGCTGTGAAGTGGTCTTTCCTACTGCACAGCTGATGTTTTATCACTTCCACTGTATCTGAATGCGAGGGTGAGTGTATTCTGAGGGAAAATGCCCCTCAGATGGAAAAAAATCTCACTACGAGCTTTTAGATGGTGATGATTATGTTAATAGTCGTGAGCTTGGAAAATAGTCAAATGACGTTCTTTAGAAGATCAGAGGATGAGTAGTTTGTTCCTGTGTCACATTCTCAATATATTCTGACTCTTTTTGCCCCAAACCAGCCTTATCTGCTGCAGTGAACTCCGTTTTAACAATATGGAGAGTAGATGGTTACAACCAGGAGAAATGCAGGCCTGGCTGTGGCTTCAACAATGTGAATGAGTGACAGCATTTTGCATATGTAGGTGATGCTAAGTGATGTTCCACTGAGTTTACTGGCAGAGGAGGCTGATATTATTTCTGTTCTGCTGAGAGAATGAACCTTTTTTTTTTCTTGTCAGCGCTTTGCTTTGCTTTGCTTTTCTTTGCTTTGCTTTGCTTTGCTTTGCTTAGTGGTGAAGATTATTGCAACATAAGCAAATGATCTTCTTGCTCTTTGCTGAGATATAATCCTGCATAATGTTTTATCAATCTCACAAAAGGGGATTTTTTTTTCTTTTTCTTGTAGCCTGCATGTACTTTACATGCAAACAGGGCTTTGCACTTCTTAAAAAAAATAAAAAATAAAAAGTCAACACTGAGGTATATGTGCGCACATCCTGCACACTTACAGTAAAAAGGCCAGCCTTCTCTGCACAGGCTACAGAGCGCAAGATGTGAATGGAAACGTATAATGTTCGATAATGTTTCGTTCAAGCTTATTTCCATGCACTGGCAGATGTGTTAGCAAAAATGAAATACTGACAAAGATCAACTTTGCTGCGCTTGTTTTTTTTGAAAATGACAAAATATTCCACTTGTCTCTCTGCAGTAGTAAGACTGAAAGTGCCTACATGTGTCAGTGTGTCTGTGTGTATGTACACAGAGCCTTGAAGAGAAACAGTGTGAATGAAGGGAGGTTCTTATGGTTTCAGTCCAACTTGCTGCGAAACAGGAAACCCAAATAAACCTTAATACACTGATAGTGTGATAGATAGATAGATAGAATATTATTAAGAACACAAGAAATTAAGCTCTAAACCACAAAGAGTGTTTTAATCCATGGTTTTACTTTACAAGATCAGAAAAACAAATTGTAATTAAACTTTAGAAATTACTTTAACCCTTTTTATCCACAGAAGCGATATTTTAAAAATGTTGAGGAGTTTAGCATTAAAAGTTTGTAGTCGGCTTCCCAATAACCCTGATGTTTGTAGAAAACAATTTCATCTACAGCAGCTTGTAAAAAATATTTTACCACTTTAAATTTTCACATTTTGTCAGGTAATAAAATCCAAATTAATAGCTTTTCTTGTAAAGCACCAGCACAGAACTGTGCATATTTTGAAGCTAAAGATTTGTATTATTTGACAATTAAAGTTGGAAATGTGTGAGCTGCATTTGTGTTTAACCTGCTGAGTTTTTCCCCAGTCATGTTTTGCAAAATAGCTTAAAGTAGACAGACAGTATCTTACAGGTCTTGCCACAAACTATCAACTGGATTTAGGTCTGGACTTTGACTGGGCCACTCCAACATGTGGATATGCTGTGATCTAAACCACTAAGATGTTTTAGGTTTCTTTCAGCTTCTAACAAGGTTTTCTTCCTGATTGCCCCGTTTTTAGCTCCATACATTTGCTCATGAACACCGGCCATCTTTTATTTTCCTGCTCAAAAGCACCCAGAGCGTAGTGCAAAGACTGTTGAGCAATTTCCTAGTTAACAGTTTCAGAAAATGCAAACCAGCACATTCACACACTGAAAATGCCTGATTTTAACACAAAAAAAAAAGTTGTATCCCTGATCCTGTGAGACAAACATGCATCTCATTTTGGACTTAGAACTCTAAACTTCCTCTATGACATATATCCAGTATTTTCCTCATAGAGGAACAGAAGCCCTATGAGTAGAAGAAGACGTCTGTCAAAGCTTCAGACTTTGACAAGTACATGTGCCACCAGTGATGGACTTTCAGATCATTTGGGAAATGCAAGATTTTTTGGAAATTATAAACTAAGTAAATGGATTCAAATCACATTTACACCATCACACGCAAGCAAAGCTCACATTAGCTGGAAAAATATCTTTGTTAATGATCACAAACCGTTAAAAACCCACAGGAAGCAAAGCGTGGTACCATGGTGCTCACTGCAAACATGAATGAATCCACTCACAAGCTGTAATAAAAATACTTATGACAAAATGTATGGATAAAAATACTGGTCAAAACTCATGCAAATCCAGCTTTATAGAGCAGAGAAATTAATTCTTGACCAAAAAAAATAAATAAAAAATCTTTGCATCTGCTGAAAACATTTCCGCTTCCAATTTAATTTTTTGATGTGAAGATCTGATAAACACCAAACAGAAATTTGCGTGTAAAGTATTCAGACTCTCGACCCTTGTTGCACGCAGAGAAAGATTGTTGCACCGCATTCAGTCCCCAAAAGCGACGTGGCAAGATGAAAAAGTAAGTGCTTAAAGTCATTTTTGTTTTTAAAATAATTGTATCAACAAACAAGCTGCAGCAAAACTATTTTTAGACTGGGTAGATTGGTTTGCTAATACACTCACACATCTCGCACACCTGCATCCTGCATTAGTCAGAAGCATGAAAATGCACTTGTAATATCAGAGACCTGCAGAAATAGAGGATGGTTTATGCATGCAGAGTGCTGCCTACTATAGTACCTTGAAAAGTATTTGACTTTTTTACCCCCCATTTTGTCATGCCACAGCAACAAACTTGTAAAACTGCGTTTCGGTACACCGCCGCCCCCACCGCCTTGTTGAACCACCGTTTGCTGCAGTTGCAGCTGCAGATCTTTGGGGTATGTCTTTACCACCTTTGCAAGTCTTGAAACTGAAATCTTTGCCCTCTCTTTATCGTAAAGTAGCTCAAGCTTAATCACATTGGACAGCGAATGTGCCCACAGCATGATGCTGCCATAACCGTGTTTCACATGGGCATGCTTGGTCCAGGGAGATGTGCAGTGTTAGTTTTCCTCCACCATGTGGCGTTTTGTCCATGAGATAAAAGGATTAATTTTGGTCTCGTCTGAGCAGAGCACCTTCTTTTGCTTATAAATAACATTTTTGCCACTTTTCCATAAATAATAGAACTGCTGAGTGCCTGACTAATCATTGTCCTACCAACACAGCTATGGATCTCTGCAAAAAATTTCTATCTAAGAATAGAGATCCAAATTCAGGATCTTTCTGGTCAATACCAATGTCCAGTTTTCTTTCAGGTCTGACCAACTGATTTTAATTTTATTTTCTGAGGTCTGTAACTCATAAGAGGCACAAAATGTGCTGCAGGTTCCTTAATAGAGGTTGCTTAGTAAACTAAAGAAAACGAACTAATTAGAAGATTGTAATTTGACATTTGTTGGGTGGGTGTTTCCAAGACGTTATATCTGTGATCAAGTTCTGAAGAAATGTACAAACCTCCATGATTAATTCAGCCTTAAATTTTAATACTAACAAACAAAAACACTCAAGAGACAGAGGCGTGACTAAGATCTTTATTCTTGTTTTTTGTTTTCTTTCATTCTTCTTGTTAAAGTTGACGATGAAAAGATTAATAATTAGAATTTTTAGTGAAGTTATTACTTTAACCTTTTTGAAATTAGATCGTTTATCATAAAAGGAATTCGTCTGCATAGCGCAGACAATTTCAGAGGCTTCCTAGAACTGTGACAGGCACTCTAAGAAACTTCCTGTTTTCTGGCCTGGGGTTTCCGATGTGGCCTTTTGCACACTGACCAGGTTCTTACACCTTGAAATTAAAAATTTTCCATTTCTTTATCAGCCTGAATTAGCCGAGCTCTGGTTTAGCCTGCCTCTAATCAAATACATTCAGCAGCCAATGAAGTTCATAATATTAGTAAATTTTTTTCCAGTACACCTCCTAAATAATAGGTGTTAGTTTATTAATTTTCCATGTAAATGGAAATAAGTCTTCACCTAAAGTAGACAAAACTTTTAAAGAACTGTAAACCATCTACACATGAAAGAAACAGCATCCTTGATGTTGAATTATACATATCATGGTTGTAATTTGAGCCAACATTTTTTTTTTGCTGTTATATGATTTTCTGCAAACAGAAGCAGGAAGTCCTAAATATGATGGAAATCAATTCTAAATTACATTGTTTGATATGTTTAACCTAAAGAAATACCAATAAAAAGAAAGACACCAATTTTAGCACAAAAGAGAAAGTCTAAAATATATGCTAAAACATAAACATGCATTCAAAGAGTGATATGTGCTTTGCTGTTTGGCAAAGACGCAAATGGGCAAAGTTTCAGTTTTAAGACGTGCAAAACTGCTAGAGAGCCCCCCCCCCACCCCCCAAGACTTGCAGCTGCAGCCGAAGTTCTCAAGCAGCCGACATTTTGATTATGATCTCCAAAGAACCCTTTCAAGAAAGCTGATTGTTTATGTTCTTAACTTGGTGATTTATCTTGGAAATCCTATGCTGCTGTGCTTAGTTGGATGTCTTTTAGTGCGACGGTGGTGGGTAGAGTAGGCAAAAATTTTACTCAAGTAAGAGTAGCACTACTTCAGTATATTGTTGTTCAAGTAAAAGTAGCCATCCAAGAAATTACTCAAGAGTAAAGAGTATTTGAAGGCGATGCAAGTTCTGAGTAACTGATCTGAACATTAATCACTTAAAATTTAAATATCACATCATCAAATACCAACATATAAGGTTATGTGGAAATTTTGGCACAAAATAAAAATTATTTATTTTGAAAAATTGCAAAACAGTAAAATCTGGCAAATGAAACATTTTTCACAAATATATTTATTTCAATATAAAATTTATGAAAATGTAATTAAAGCTGCAGGTCTGTGTGGTGAATTTGTGTTTCTCACAGAGTATTCAGAAATTTTGCTCAAGTAAGAGTAGTGATAATTCACAATAAAATTACTCAAGTAAAAATAGAAAGTACAGCTCAGTAAAACTACTCCTAAAAGTTTTTTTTTTTTTCCAAGAAGTTATTCTAATAAATGAGTAAATGCAACTACTTGCTACCAAACTATGTAATTAAAATATAAAAAATGAATTAGTAGGACTCCTAGTCTGATATTTATTCAACTAACAAATGTGAACAGACAAGAAAAACATAACAGAGTAATGCAAATTTGTAAAAAAAAAAAAAAAAAAAAAAAAAAAAAAAAATTGCAAAATTTCTAAAGTAAATTCAATCAGCAAGAAATAAGCTGGCATTAGTAAACTTTACAGTGGACAATGGACTTTTTGGTAAAATGACAGATCTGTAAGAAGTTGCTCCTCCAACAGAAGAAGTTACTACATCGAAGCAAGTAGTAACTAACCCCTGGTCAAATGGAGGAAATATGCATAGCTGAGATAGTAAAACAGATCATATGGGTGCTTTGCCAAGTCACAATCATCATAATACTTCACCAAATTTTAGGTTTAATATTTAGGGTTGGCCACTATATTGGTAAAGTACATTAGTTGTCAGTTACTATCTACATATTACAGTCTTTAAATAATATTGCAGTCTGTTTTGTTCACATGTAAATAGGAAACTTAGGAAAATATGATGAACTTGAGAGAAAAAAAGTTTGCAGTGAAAGAGGGGAACAGTAAGCGTCAACCAAAAGAAAACACAAGACCCTTTATTTATCTGAATTATGTAGAACACAAACCCACAGGTGGAAATTTCGGTATCCTTTCTTTTGCAGTCTTACAAAGAGTGGGCTGATGCGGTTTGATCTACAGACCATATGTTTACATTGTGTTTTAATGTGGGTGGTTCAGTTGAGCAGACCATGGTGAATATCTTAGTGAGGCATTGTCTTTGAAACATTTGTTCCATTTGGCTCCTTTGTTTTCTTTTGAACCATTATGCGAAGGTTTCTGCAGACCCCTAATGATAGATTGATTATCATGAGTACTTATGTCACAACTTGTCCTTAATGCACAACATACAAATAGAATTTAGTAGTTTACTAAGTTGGAGTTTGTTTGAATTTGTCAGATTTCTTTCTTTGATGCTTTACTTTATTTATTATGTTAACGTTTTGCCCACAAAAAGGAAACAAAATATATCTGGATTAAACTTGCATTTTTATTCACCTTGTTTTAACCAGGCAGGCAACTTACCGACCTTATTTTGGTTATCAAATCTATCACCCATTTCAAATAGCTCCCTCTACTGGCAGTAAACTAAATTTTAAAAAAAAATGCGCATGGATTTTTTTTGTATTGTATTGCGCCGTTTACACGACAGTACGGTAGAGCTGCGTTGCATTGTGGGACATACAGTAAAGATGGATGCGGGCGTAGAGAGCATGTTGAAGCGACGATAACATATAGTTTTGTCATTATATCTTCGACAATAAGTACTTCCTGCTGTTGCATCGTGATAATCATCTGATGCGGGACTGCTGTTGAGTACGGAAACAGGTACAAGTCTCAACGTCGACCCTTACGCAACGTGTTAGCTGAAGCTAATGCTAAAGCTAAGGGTCAATGTAGACAAACGAAGAGGCTAAGAAAGCTCAATGTGACGACAGACCGTCGCTAGGTTTATCCTCTGATTAAGTTTTAATCTAACCGTATGATTTATCTTTGTCAGAAGACTGAAGATGTTTGCGCTCGGAGGTTTGTTGAGAGTTGGATCGACCTTCTTTCACTCTGCGGGAAATCTGCTGCTCCCAATCAGGACCATCTCTACAGGTCAGGACGGCTCCAGTAAACCCACTGTGTCCATTACCAGTTTTATTTTAGAGCCTGTGCCGCTGCCTACAAATGTATTAAATGCATTCGGTCATAAACTAAATCTTAAGATTAGAATGTGAAGGTACAATCATGACTAACCATTAGTTTTTCAGTAGCACTATCTTGTGTTTTATTATCTTTGTTTGTTAAATAAACATGTTTAATGTAACATGTTTATTTAACAAATAATATGCAAGCATTTATTTATGCTTGCATAATTAACCTTGGAATCATTAAGGATATAAATGCAATAGGAATCTGTTATTCTACCAGTTTTTGCTGCTGTAAACGTAATGCTTATGGGAAACTCGGTGCTGAATGCAGTAATCTGTTCTTCAGGGTCTTGCTGCCAGATCAGGATGCATGCTATCCCTCAGCCTAAACAAGTGGACAGGTGGAACGAGAAGAGGAGCATGTTTGGAGTCTATGACAACATCGGTATCTTAGGTAAGGGATTAGTATAATCTAAATATAGATTTTCTTTTCACCATAGATGGATTGTTTTACTTAGCTTGTATGTGAGCAAGATCATCTCCATCAAAATAAAATCTGAATCTCAGAAGATGATTTTTTTTTTCAATAAAAAACATCAGTAACACTTTATTTGAAGGGATGTGCATAAGACTGACATGATATTGTAATAAACATGACATCTGACATGAACATGAAGGAGTCTTCATGAATGTCTGACTGTTGTCATGAAGTGTTATTCTGTAAATAATGACACTTTTAATACAAAGTTGATACTTTAACTTGACTTTTTATGCAAGTTTTAATGTAACCTTACTAGGGCTGAAACGATTCCTCGAATGATTCGAGTACCTCGATTACTAAAATTCCTCGAGGAA
>NW_015113381.1:208901-216229 GCF_001443285.1 Poecilia latipinna
TTTTTATCTGATTACTCGATTAATCGTAAGAATAATCGATAGATTACTCGATTACTAAAATATTCGTTTACAACAGCCCTAAACCTTACACTAAAAGTCTCAATATTTACCAAATATTGCAAAGTTGACACTTTAAGTGGACTTTTAATGCAGCTTTTCAATAAAAGTAACTTTTTTTTCACCGAAAGACACTTCATGACAACAGTCATAAACATTCATGAAGACTTCTCCATATTCATGACAGTGTTAATGTCAGTCTTATGCACACCCCTTCAAATAAAGTGTTACCCAAACATCACTGTTAGAGAAAATGTAAACAGACAATAAAATAAATAATTATCTGATGGTGTAAACAGGATATATTTCCAGTGTTATTCCTCTGTCTTCTATGTAATCAGTGCAGTAATCTCATTTTACTTTTTGTGGCCAGGGGACTTCAAAGCCCATCCTAAAGACCTCATTACGGCCCCCTGCTGGCTGAAAGGTTTCAGAGGTAATGAGCTGCAGCGATTGATTCGGAAAAAGAAGATGGTGGGAGACAGGATGACAACTCTGGACAGACACAACTTGGAGAAGAGAATCAGATTCCTCTACAGACGCTTCAACCGCACCGGAAAGCACCGCTAACGCCGCAATGAGCCTCATACAGCAAGGACTGTCAGTGAATTCATCACATCACTGTGTTATGCTGATCGAATTAGAAAATAACTTGCAGCCATTGTGTACGTTTAGTTTTTGGACCTAATGAAGATTGTTTAAAAGCCTGGAAGAACACCGAAAATACATCATAACATGATAATTAAAATGTGTTTTTACACTTACATTCATTTTAAACCTGATTTATTTGTTTTTTTTTCCTGCTTAGGCAGGTGGGAGTAGACCAAAGGCTGAGCGGTCCAGATGGACATACATCATCAGACAAAAAGACACATGTGAATGTCATTCTGAAACTATATACTCACTCTTAAATCGCTTATTAAGGTTGTAAATAATGAGGTCAGTTTTAAAGATAATCAATTGCAATTAAAGGTAAAATTGTATGTAGCTGTGTTAAAAATAACAACACTGGGTTTGTATTCCTCTAACTGTGTTTGTTTCCATTTGTGACTTCATGGGGAATTCTGCTCCAAATCAAAGCATGAAGAAAAATGGTCACATTTGTTCTGACTTTATAGAAAGTGATAGCATTAGGCTGCTCAAAGACTGTCAATCAGCATTTTTCTTAAACGGACACATTAAATGTATAGAATATTAAATACTTGAACTAATAGTTCATAATTCCTGTTGGTCTGAAGTCAAGAAGCTGCTCCTTTACAGGTGATTTGGAGTCATTCACTTGTTGAAACTATTTCATTTGTTGTGAGGAAACTTGTTATCTTCAAGTGTCTGGATGTTCTCACTGATCTTTAATCCCTCATATTGGTGGATTGACTCAATAATCTGACAAACATCCCATAGCATGATGCATCTGCAGCCATGCTTCACAGTGTATTCTTTGGTTACATGTTGTCTCCAGAGAATAGGAGAGAGAAAATAATAATTTATAATTTGTCGATCCATGTTTGATAGATGTTGACCTTCTTTGATCAGCCTGGAAACATGACCTGTTTCTAATAGAAATAGTTTTGGTAATTCTAAGCCAAAGCAAGAAAAGTTTTTCTGATTTAAATTCAGGCAGAGAAAAAATTTTGTCTAAATATCTGGTTTCACGTCACATCACTGAGATTCTGTCTACTCTGATGCAAGCAGGACATCCCTACGCTCCCATCATTGCTTGGTCTGCATATATTTAAAGAAATTCTTGTTAAAATTAATTCACAATGTTTTCACTTCTACATGGGAACAAAGAAATCACAATAAGCTTCAAAAACCATATAGGGTTTTCAGCCAAAATCTTGATTCATGAGCAAAAGTTTATGTCCCTGACTGTTTGCACTTGATGTTCAGACATTAAAATACAAATACAGAAATTTGGCACAAAATAAAAAAGGCACATTTACATGCATGCATGCACATAAGAAGAAGACAAGCTTGATTGATCTGTTTTATGATCTTTGCAGTTGGTGTAGTTCTCCCTTGCAGAAGAAATCTGACTTCAGTGGAGCAAACCTGGGTGAATGAATTAAAATCCATGTTAAAATCATTCATTTCTTAACATAATAGAAATGGTTTTATTAAAGAAACGTCAACAAAAGTTTGAATTATCCTTTCATATAAAGTTCGCGCTTCCAAACTGCATTGACCCTTCATTCTGTCAATCCAGCATTGGCTTTATGACCTCAGTTTTCCGCGGCTCATTTAATTGTTACTGTTGTTGAATAAGTGGGTCTGTCAAAGTGCACACGGTGCGGATTTAAACAGGCTGGACTCGAGTCAAACAGAGGATGTGATACAGTAGCCGGTGGGTAATTGGGAGAATCCCGGGCCAGGGAGAGGAAAACAGTCGAGTCAACACTCCGGTTGTCCACTATACCGCAGTCTGGTCCCGCCGCCCCATCCAACACGGAGAGCTGCAGCACTGCAAAGCCTGAGAGGAGGGAACGGGAGGGGAGCGAAGGGGAGGGGAGGGGTGCCGCACTGTCGTTGGGAGTCCAAGTGAGGAGACGCATTATTGCAGCTGAAACACTTTGCACGAACCAAAGTACCGCACTTCCCCCCCAAGACGAAGAGGAGGAGGAGGAGACGGGAGTCAACGAGAAACAGCTGGTTTCTCATCACTGCACTTTTCTCTCTCCCGATCTTGAAATTTGTTTTGTGGCTCTCAGAAGAGGAAACTACCCAACCTGGCAGCCAATCAGCGCTGCGTCCTCGATCAGCATCCAGGAGCAGCTCCAAACGCTCAGCATCACTTGGCAGAGCCGGACGCAGAAAAGCCCCGCTGGGACCCGAACACCCATGGATTCATCTCTCGGCTGGATTATAATTTAGAAGCGCTGCTCTCTTCTTGAACTCGCGTTGCTCCCCATCTTTCACCCCCACTGTGAGTTATTGCCCGACCTGTATACGTGGCTCGGTATTGCGGTACTTTTGCTGACGGCTTGCAGTATAAATGCATCGCTAGAAGATCTCCACTGCGCCAAGAAGACTCCCCGCCCATTTCTGAAGCTTCTTAAATCTCTTTACTAATTAAAACCTCAGATTGTTTTTCCTGGATAAGTGCCTTCACTTATTTTCGGAGATTTTTTATTATTATTTTTACTTTAGTATCCTCCCTCTCCTCCCTCACTTCCACCGCTGAGTCAGTTCAAACAGCTGCATAGAAGATGTGAGTATTAATGCGGATTCTCTTTTGCGTCTTTTTTTTTTTTTACAACAATGCAAAAGACCGTAAAAGCTGATCCAGATAAATCTTTATTCAGTTCTTAATCATTTGCATTTGTTTTTAAATCAGCATAGAATCAAAAACTGTGTTGTTTTATTGCACTTTGCTGTGTTTTTTGCTGACGCATGTGAAAATTGTCGTCACATCTCTTAAATTATGTATAGAGTTGGATTACTGCCACAGCTAATCCTTCAGTGGATTTAAACCGAGTTGGTTTTAGGATGTTGCATCCCAAAAATCCTTTTAGTTCTTGTTAAACTATTTAAAATGTCATTATTTTTCGTTTGCTCGGCTCAGAAGTGGAGTTATTGGAAACACTGTAGAATAATAATACTAATAATAATAATGATGACATTTATCTTCTTCCTGGGACCATTTGGAAATTTTCAAAGATTTTATTTATTTATTTTTTTTATTCCCTGTGAAGCAGAGGCGCTCCTGAGGGGGGCGGATCCCCGGGAAGGCAACGGCCAACCTTGTTAAATTGCTGACCATCCCCACTGGCTCTACAGATATAGTATTACTCATTAATATTACAATAAAATTGGAGAAAACACATTTCATTGAACTGAAGTATCTATCTATTTATTTATTTTTTGTGTCCTTCTGCCACCTTTAAATATATATCACTATTTTTTGGTTCTGCTCTCCCACACGCTTCTCTGTACTTGTAAATGATGAATGACAACAGCTAAATAAAATTCCTGAAACTCTGTCAAAATGTGACTTTTTGGTTTTGATGTCACCCCCAACAGTATCAGTGGCCTCCATCTGGCCTGCCCTATAAAAACTTTCTGGAGTCGCCCCTGCTGAGCTGTGACTTTTATCCCCAGCAGCTCCCTCTCTCTGTGGAGTTTGTTTAATCGTTTTTTTTTTTTTTTTGCTTTCCCTCTTCTTGTACTATCTCTTTTTATTAAGACAGTGTATCAAAGTTTACTACTAGAAATTACATTTTCTCTTTTGTTTCTCAACTAAACAAAATCCTCAAGTTTTTTTTTCCAGCTAAAAATCCATACATTTTTTTTAAAATGCACTTTTTGAGTTATTTTTGTTATGCACTTTACCATTTTTCTTCAATCTAGGACTTTAAACATGAAAAACATGACATTTACTACACATTTAGGAAAATGTGACATCTAGTGCAATATGCTGCATTTATTGCAGAAAAGCCCAAAGCTCAAGTTCTTCTAGCCAATTCATTTTACGGAGAGTTAAAACCGCTTAAATTGACCAATAATATCACAGGCAGCCAGAGTTTTAACTCATAAAATGTAACATTCATCCATCTACTGCTTTGCAGTTCTGATACTGTGGTGATGATTGTGGCTGAATGCGTTATAGAGCTCAGTCTCTTTTGTTGTTCACTGTTCCATGAACTGAGCTGCTGACGGCGTTGTGGCCTATTTTAAAACTCAGATTTATTCTGCAACTGGGTCTACGTACTTTAGTGGTTTTCCCAAAACTTTCTCTTACGTAAACCACACATCATTAATCTAATTGAAGAGGTCATAATCAGGTTAATAATATTTGAACCCAGCAGCAACATGGAAGGCCTAGTGAAGATGAATGAAGGCTGTGATTGAAAATCTGAGCGCTTTCAGTAAATATTGATTTTTCAAGCTCATTCTAAGTTCAAACATGAGAAATATGTTGCTTAAAAATCAAGATGAATTTGTTTTTTATATGCTATTTGTAGTGGAAAATATATTTTTATATATTTATGTGTTCACAAAATAAATAATAAATGCTCCTCTTTCTCAAACAGACACTAATGAATAGCGAAACCTGAAACAATGCAGACATTTTGAAGAACTGGTCTTAATTTTTATACCTTTAGATTCATTATGTGGCACCCACATCACATCAGAACTGAACGATTCAAGTGTTTATTTTTAATGCAGTCTTTCTTTTGTTTCCAGGTCTGCCCCAGATGCTGCTGCCCCTCCAGCTGCTGGACCTCCAGGCGCTCCTGGCGCCCCGGGTCCAGATGGAGCCCCAGGTGGAGCGCCACCCGGCCCACCCAACACCAGCAGCAACCGCAGGCTTCAGCAGACACAGGCCCAAGTCGAGGAGGTGAGATAAACTAAGATCCCAAACCTGTGCAGTGCTACTTTCTCTTTTTAATTCAACTGAAATGTTAAAAGAAATTTTAAAACAGCACTCCATCTCTATTCTTTGTGATTTATTGGCTCAGAGGAACCAATTTCCCTTCCTCCATCAACCATTTAATCCTTTCTGTTTCTGCCAAATGCTGCCTCATTGCCGGCTCTAGGTGGTGGATATCATGCGGGTGAACGTGGACAAGGTTTTGGAAAGGGACCAGAAGCTTTCAGAGTTGGATGACAGAGCAGATGCTCTGCAGGCCGGAGCCTCCCAATTCGAAAGCTGCGCAGCCAAGCTAAAAAACAAGTACTGGTGGAAGAATTGCAAGGTGGGCGCATTTAAGTGTCTCATCACAGAGTAACTACTAATGTCTGAGTCAAGCTAATGCCTGCAGGCATTCAGCGTTCTGTTTGGAGGAAGACATTGTAATCTGTTAATGAGCTGCTGTTGAGGACTGCAGTGACGCCTCAGGGAAAAATGGAAGACAGACGTCTGCTACCGAAGAGTTTTAAACTGGAAACTGGAAACTGTTTACATAAGTAAACCATAACAAAATACAAATAGTGTATTGTTTTTGTTTTATTGAGTTGCTCAGGTGGTGTTTTGATCTGTTTTCAAGCAAATAACTAAAGTTTTTTGTCTTATTTTCCCTTTTTAACAGATGATGATCATGATGGGCATCATTGGAGTCATTGTGGTTGGAATAATATTCTGTAAGTACAATGTTGTTTTGTTTTAGTCATTTAGGTTTATGGGACAAGTGAAATCTTCCCTTTTTCTTTTAAATAACATACTGTATCTTCCTAAAGTTCTGAACTTTTTTTACAATTTCATGTTACGGTCACACATTTCAATGAATTTTTATTGGGATTTTGTGTGACAGACGAACACTAAGTAGTGCTTGATTGTGAATTATAGGTAATGGATACCAACATGAAGCACATTTTCATTAGAGAACAAAACAAAACAAGCCATGAAACCAAAGTATTTAACTAGTCAAGTGGATATAAAACTGAAACATTGAGTTTATAAATCCCCACCTGACTGGAGTTAATTTTGATCAATAATCACTGGAACATTGATCAACGTACTTTATGTATATTGATTATTTTGATGACGGCACTCGACAAAATGTTATGTTTGTTGCTGATTTCTCAGTTTGTGAATAAATGATGTTTTCATTACTTTTTATTTTTGTGTTTTTCTGATGTAAAGCACTTTGAACTGCCTTTTTTTTTTTTTTACCTGTAATGAAACTATGAGCAACACACTCCACAAATCCTCTCTCTATGGAAAAGAAGAAAGCCATGTGAAATCCTGTTTGCAATTTCCATGTTGGGGTCACAGCAAACATGAACCTTTTTATCCACATGCAAAACACGTCAGGCGGAAAACCGACTCAGCTCATTTAACTAAACAGACCACAGCAGTGGCAGCATCACGCTGTCAGGACAGAGAAGCTGGTCGGAGTTGATGAGAAGGTGGACGGAGACAAACACTTGCAAATCCTGGATCACAACCTGCTGAAAGCTACAAAAGACTGGAGACTGGTGCAAAGGTCCACTTTCCTGCAGAATAAGAACCCTAAACATTCAACCGGAGTTACAATGGAAATGTTTTGATCAAAGTATATTCATGCATTTGAAGGGCCCAGTCAAAGTCCAGAGCTAAATCCAACCGAGCTGCTGCAAGATTTAAAAAAAAAATGGAGCTCAGAGAAGCTCTCCGTCCAATCAAACTGAGATTTTAAAAAAATATCAGAAATACCCTCAAATATTTGTAGCTTCAGCAAAAGATGGTTCTACAAGTATTAATTCAGACTCGCAAAACCCATTTTACACATACACACACCCCCATCTGAGCTTAGGAAGGAAGGAAGGAAGGAAGGAAGGAAGGAAGGAAG
>NW_015113381.1:219926-233701 GCF_001443285.1 Poecilia latipinna
TGTATGTATGTATGTATGTATGTATGTATGTATGTATGTATGTATGTATGTATGTATGTATGTATGTATGTATGTATGTTCACTCTGCGCTGGTCTCTCACATGAAATCCAGATTACTGCAGTGTGCAACAACAGATAATATAAGTTACCGTACTGGAGCTGATGTGACTGAACTTTTGAAGATAAATTATTTTAATTAATGCTTCTTCACCTTATTTTGTTTCCCTGCTTTATTATCCACTAGACTAATGGCTGCCTCTTTATCCTTCATTCGCAGTGTACTTCTTCTACTGAGCGCCTCCCATCATCACAGATGAACTCAAACCTAAGGATACCGTTACAGGGGAGAGGAAAAAATGAAGCGCCACTCCTCCCTTCTATCAGCCTTCCTCCTCTTCACACAAACTTCCATTGAACCATCCTGCACCCCAACTGTCGTGTTCCTGCGTATGTGTTTCTGCTCTCTCCGTGCCCCTCTCCCCACCTTCTTTCTTGCTGCTTTCTCTCAGTCTTCCTCCATGAGGTCTCACTCACTCTCTCCAGTCTCTGCACCTCATGTATTATAGAAGGCTGCAGCGGGCGGACGGAAACAGGGAGGAGCAAAAGAAAGAAGACGGGAGAAAGCAAACAGAGCTCAGAGAAACATAAGTGGAGATTGAACAACAGTTTGCAGTCTTTCTACTCCAGCCATCGCTTGACCATGAATTTTTTTGTTTTAAAGAGACCTACATTTGGACATTGATACCAACATGCCAAACTAATACCCTCCCTTCATCATAACGCTTATTACTAACACGTTAGCTTAGGAGTCGAATCATTTCTGTTGTTTTTTCACGTGTGCAATTGTGACCCGCCACTCTGCATCTTTTACCCAATAGGATTTCACCAGTAATTTATTCCATTTCCTGTTCAACTTTCTCTCACAGAAGTCTCAAACTTCTGCAGGGATGATAAGAAAGGAGAAATGCAAAAAAGGGGGAAAAAAGTCTGTGTGAAACGTTAAGCCAAAAAGAGGTGATTCAGGAAAAAGAAGTAGGAGTTTAGCAGCATATTTTCCTGCATAAATACATGCAACCTGAGTCATAACCTCCAGGCAGAAAGCAATGAGTCAGTTTTGGGATTTTTCTATCTTAGGTGATGGTAATAGAGTCATGTACGCAGAAAGGCACATGAAGCAGCTACTGACAGACAATCTGCACGCCTGAAGGACCCGAGGAAGGCCTCTCCTCTCTGAATGGACAGAGTCGCAACCACAGACAGATGAATGTGTAGCGTCGCATTTTGAGCAACCTTCTGTTGGAGCGTTTGTTGTTTTTAGAGCGCAGGAGAATGAGAGAGGACAGGATGAGGATCCCCCAGAGCCGCCAGGCTGCCTCCCCCCCCCCCTTCACGCACATAAAACCAGACTCATCTGTCACCTGCAGTACGATAACAGCCAATAAGAGGCATTCGTTTCTAACCTGCATGGCAAACAGTATCCATATTCGTGTGACCTGTGTATCTGCCATTTCTTAATCTTACTGCCGATTGTATATTTTCTTTCCTTAGTGGTTTCAAGGACCTGTGTATAATGTCTTTCTGATCAGATACTTACTGCTTATGCAATGTGCAACAATGCTCATGAGTTTGCCAAAATGTGTCACTTGCTTTGAACAGGGAAAAAAAAACATAATCCTCAAGGACTGCAACCAACCGCTACTGTAGTAAATCATTTTAGGAATCACGTAGAGATAATATAGGAGAGCCACTGTAGATACATACAAGTTTAAGCTCCTGAAAATGTGTTTATATAGATTCCTTTAGGTTTTAAGAGATTGTTGGTTGTCCATGGAACTCATTTTCCTTTCTCTGAACTGATTTTGAAAGTTGTGAAAAGAGTAAAATAATACAAAGAGATTCATGAGAACAATGGAGTAATGCATAACTGTAGCACTAAGCTCTAATTATCTGCTGATATTGTGCAACAATATTAACCGGTGAATAGAGAAGAGATTATGTTTTGTGAATTGAACACAGGGTGAGAGATGCAACTGAATTTTGCAACAACAACAAAAAATCAAATGCATGTTTACCACTTTTGCTGATGCCAATAAATAAATCATGAACTGAACTCCATCAAACTGTTTTCTGACTCTCCTCATGATTCTTCTAAACACAGGAAAGGCTAAAAATCACTGATCAGGATTCACATGTGAAGTCAGTGAGAAAAAGCTGAAAACTGATCAGCGAGTTCCAGCCTAGTATAAATCCATAAAGCTTGGACACAGTGATTATGTTCAGTATTAATGTTTGCAGTGCTCAAGAGCAGCTCCTAATAGTACCTGAAGTAGTAATTAGTAGTCGACCGATAACTACAAATATTTTTTCCAAAATGAGTAAATTAGCAAGTGAAGTGTTTTTGTCTCTCAGTAAATTATTTTAATCTACTTTCATGCTCAACCACAACTTTGAATTCAAGTTGTAAAACAAACTAAAAAAAAAAAAAAAAAAACTCTTGATAGGGACAAACGCCCTCATCAATGTTGAGTCATAAAAGCTTTATTTTAAAAGACAAAATAAAGTGAAAAGTCAGTGTTGGACAAACAAAAAGACAGAAAAAGAATAAACAGCTGCAGTATTTGAAACCACACCATCATAGTGGAAGAACCGCAATTCCTCCATTAATTCCTCCTGAAGTGCAAAGAAAAGTTGTAAATAAAAAAATCCAGTATTTCCTCAGTTTGTACCGCATCTTCCTTCTGCTTGTAATTAACGTATTTTGTTCCCACAGTGTTTGAAACTCAAATGAAGTGGCGTCAATCCTGATACTTTTAGCACTTTGTGGTTCATAAGTAAATGTTTACTCACTGACTTTAAATAAAGCTACCGATTCACAGCCTTATACAAATAAATAAGCTACTTGGTTGAATGAAAATTACTTTAAATCTATTTCGGTCAAAAGTATGAATAATTTATAGAGCAATGCCACAATGGGGCTTAAAACCAAAACCAAAAGAAACCTTAAAGACATACAGGATTTTAAAGGTTGCCGTTAAAACCACTTCATTTTAAAGAGACTTATTGTAGACTGCTGTTTTTGTTGAATTTATGCAGATATGAAGTTTAAGTTTAACCCCAGGAGAGACGTGAAAGGTCCGATTATTTGTGCTGATTGGAAAACTATTTTTGAGATTCAGATTGGTCTTCTGGTCAGACAGAGATAATGAAACTTCAGTGGTTCATCTCTGAGAAAATGTGTTTTTCCTGCTGAGATTATCCATATATCACGGCAAAAGGAAATTCAAGATCCAAGGTTGCTTAGTGCAAATAAGAAAACAATAGAAACCATACAGCAACTGGATGCAAATCATAATAAATGAATGTTTCCCACAAGTAAAATACTTCAAATTCAGCAGACAACAGCTATGAGACCTGAAAATGTTTACCTTTACAGAAAAATAAATCATTCAAGGCTCAGCTTCAAGTTAAGATGACCAGAGAGTCACTTATTTCATGACCTGATAGAAGAAGAGAACAGTGACAACGAGGAACCCGAGAACCCACCAGTAGGAATCTGTAGAGAGAGAAAACACACAACAGTAAGGATTGTTTTAATGACAGGAGACAAATGTGCAAAAATACAAAAGCTCTAATCAATGTTATTGAATTAGGTGGAAATTTACTGAGATATAAAGTTTGATTCTTTGGAAATATGATCAAAAAAGTCAAGTGTTTATCTTGGAGAGAAGGTTTGTTAGTTTTTTCTTGCACTAAAACAATCCGAACAGCCTGTCGGAGAAATCTGACAATTGTTTTATGCTTCTGTTTTTACTTAGTTTATTTCATTTTTTTCATCCTTAGATTAACAAGGTAATGAAAACACTTTGTTCAAACGTTTATTTGACAAAGAAACATACCTGGTTGGGGGCTTTCGAGTACTATACTGATGTGGAGCGGATCGTCCAGAGCTGGGTGGGTCACCCTGCAGGTGATCTTGGTTCCTGGAGAAAAACTCGGGTCAATGGTCACATGAGAGGACAGGGTAAACGTCCCGTCCCCGTGCTGCCGATGACTGCTCAGAGAACCCTGGTTCGGAAAGAGTTTTGGCTCCGTTTCAGTTGGAGGAAGGAAAAACCACTCCATCTGAAAAGCAAGGAATAAAGAGCAGAAAATTATGACCTGTAATCAGGCAACCGATCTTTGAAGAACAAAATGCAACAAACTACTGAATGAAGAGGATTCTGCATTTTTAGTAGTTGTGCATTTGAAAATAAAGTGTTTTTTTTTCTTGATCTATAAAACATAAAACTGCTTGTGGTGAAGAAAAATCAATGTATTTCAAAGAAGGTCTTTTGGAAGATAATGAAGTGTTTTTATTCTTCAGTATCTGCTAACAAAAACCATCATCTTATCGCTGCCAAGTCAGTTTATATGACAAACTTTTTAAGGAAGCAATTTTTTAGGACAAAATACTTAAATGTTTATTTTGAAGTGGAAACAAAAAAAGATTGGTTTCATTGGAAGTATGAGGATTAGTTTTTTTTATCCACAAAAAAATGTTTTTTGGGTAAATTCATGATGAGGAACACAAGGGGGCGCCATACTTCCATCCAAGTCTAATTGAGATCAAAACACAACTAATTATTACCAACTAATTAGCAACAAGCTTTTAAATGAATGCATTTTTATTGCAGCAACTCTCACTAAAAAATTAAAATTAAAAAAAATCTGACCTTTAAAATGTTTACATTTATTCTCTGGATTAAAGAAATCCCACATTAAAAAATATTTGTTAGTTTTTTAAAAATGCAAGTAATATATTCAGAACTTCTATTTTCCCTAACGTAAAAATACTGCACACTTAAAATAATTTGTCCACAGATTTCAATGTGAAACATTGTTTGCTTTGCCTGACACTGGTGCAGTCAGTGAAAGGTTAAATTAAGTTGTAGCATCATCTCTGTGTAGGAGTTTTGTCCAATAATTAGGAATTTATTTGTGAGATTTTTCTGTGTTTTGAGCTTGGGAGAAATAGCAGCTTTGGTTTATAATCCCAAATGTGTTGTGTGCTGTTAAAACAACACACAACACTCAGATAAATAAATCTTTCAACAGCAAAAAGAAAATTAAAATTGAGCTTTTATTACTTCATTCTAATACATGTAATTATTATCTCTCTGATAAAAGGAAACTCTAGGGGTTTTTTGCGGGTTATTTCAAAGGGTCCGAATTAACCAAATTAAATAATTACATCTAGAAACAGAGTTACTGACCTGTACATCTAATGGATAGTATTTAGCACAATGGCAGCTCAGTGTTTGTGGAGAATTTTTATTCAGAACCAGCTTCTCCTCTGACAGAGAAACCTGCGGCAGTTCTGGGAAGAAAATCAAAAAGAGGGAAAAGTTATTAAAAAAAATAACCAAAAGATCGACTTTAATGTATGCCTGAAATAACAGTAAGATCAGAATAGAGGAAAAACTTACGAATGATATGGAGCTGGATGACCTGCTGGGCGTGGAAATGTCCCAGGTTGACGGTGCAGATGTAGGTTCCTTCATCGACGACCTTCAGCCGAGTCAGACTCATGGAGACGTTTCCCTCACTGAGGAGCAGAGCAGCGTCCACACTGGAGCCGTTCCTCTCGCCTTGAACTGAGCACAGAAAATCAGACAGAAATGACAACTTTATCCAAAGTTATCATATCAACGTTAAGGGGACAAACTCGGATCTGGAGATTTAGGTGGAAATAAATGTCTTATTGTAAATCTGAATAACGTTTTTGTCCTCAAAACTCCCAGATCCTTCCTTTGCTGTGTAATTATGAATGTTTTTTTTTTCATAATGACAATTTTACAGAATTTATTTGTTATACCTTTATACAATATTCATTTATTCATTTATTGGCGTTATTTTGCATTTCTATTGAAAGTAAAAGCTTTAAGATGAGTTCAATATTATCCTGTGAGTCTAAATAAGTTTCTAGAAGTCTTTTAACATTTTTTGCCTTTGTGAAAAGTTGTGTGAAGTTTTAGTAATAAACATTCATGTAGATGCAATATGCTGCTTCACCACATTAAAAACTGCATGCATATCAGAAAACTTTTAAGATTTATGAATGATAATGTTTCTAGAAGCAGTGGACTGATTTCAGAGCACAGACCGGCAAGGCAACATGCAGTTAATTACGCCTTCTTGATATAAAGTCATTTCTACAACACTCACTGTAAAATCTGTTGAGTAAAACCTCATGTTAATGTGACATGGTGAGTTGTCAGCGAGTTACATCTATGCAATCTGTGCTCCTATATATAATATCTAATAAAACCTTTAAAAAGCATTTGCATAAAAACAAAAGAAGTATTAAACACAGAGATATTATTGTTTCAATAAAGTACATTAAAAAAACCTCATAAATATAGAATCCTCCATATTTCACTAATTAGCTCATCTTCATCTCACTAGTTTTGTTATTGACACCCTTTATGATAAAGTTTTTATAAACAAATCCCTTATGTGGCCCGTTTACTCTGTTGTTTATTCTTGTTAGTACTCACCTACAGTGGCCTCTTCTGTGTCGTCCAGCTTTGTCTTCGTTTCGAGAACTTTCCTGCCTCTCCCTCTGTGCTGCAGACGCCATTCCAGGCCCACTTCTGGTGCTAACGGCGTCTCCTCCTGCTTGAAGCCGCAGTTGAGGAGAACATCTCCTCTCAGAGGAGCAGATACAGAATTTATGTCGGAAAACACCAGGAATATCACTGTGACACAAAGAGGTAAAGAAAGCAGGGAAAATGTTGTGAAGAAGATTTTTTTTTTCTTATTAGATGCAGCCCCTGAACTTTGTGTTTTACCTTTAGTCAGCAGAGTTCCTGACTGGCTGAGAGGTAAACTGAGTTTGCTTTGTGTCAAGGTGGTCTGATCTTTGTCAACTGGTAATGTTTGAAGAATGAGCGATGTGCTGAAGTCGAGTCCCTCCACGCTGAGGGAAACCATGAAATATGCTGGATCAGAGCTTTCCTGAAGTCCTCGAGGAGTGTAGCGACTTATTTCACACATCACCTCCTGCTCATTGCAGTCTGCATGGAGCAACATGCCTGCGTTGGGGATGTCAGGCGATGACACTGGAAGGAAGGAACAAGAAACTTTGAACACAAACTGAGCAGATTTTACAGAGACTGAGGTTGAGATGTGTCGATAATAAACGGACACCTTTGTTCTCAAACAGGATGAGGTCTGGATCAGGGACTGAGGGCGGGACAAATGGAGTCAGTGTGTCAAGGGATTCATCGGGTCCCACTGGGACGTCTCGAAGGACGAGCGTGGCTGGAGTTCGGCTGAAGAGAGAGCCGCCTCCCATTCCACCCATTCCGACTCCCTCCTCCACCAGAGAGCAGGAAAGAACGACGTCTGCAACCCCATCAGCTGCAGACAAACATAAAAAACAACTTTGAAGCTCATACGCTTTTCAGTTTTCATGTAGCGTATTGTTTAGTGTAACTTCACATATTTGTTGAAATTATCACCATGTCGTGACAGATAATTTGTGAAAATATCGAGTTCCTCTGCCTTCTCCCAGTACTCCCAGTTTTAACTGCAGAAATACGCCATTCAGTCAGAAACAACCAATCAGAGCCAGGAGGGCGATTTTAGCGCTGTCAATCACTCTCATCTCTCATGCACACCCATCTCCCCTTGCTCTTTGCTACGCTGCAGCTGATTTACCTCAACATAGCCTGCAACGAATGCTAAGGCTAGTTAGCATGGCAGGTAGCACGGTGGAAAAATGGTTTCATTTGTTTTTTCGCCATTAGTACATTTAGTAGCAAATACATGAGATTAATTGACAGCGTAAAAACCCTCCTACTGGTTCTGACTGGTTGTTTTTAACTGGGAGTGGTGCATTTATTCAAACGCCAATAGAAGCACATGGAACTTGATGTTTTCCCAGATTACATGTCTCATATTTTACTGTCAGAAGATGGTGTCAGTTTTAAAAAACATAATTCTGTAAAAGTTACATACTGCAGCTTAAAGAAAATAAATATTTTGCAAAGCCACTCCAAAACCATCACAATATGACCTCCACTGGAGTCCTGTGGCGTCTTTAGGTTATGTAAGCTGCAGGGATGGGGCTCAACGCAGGATTTACTTAAGATGTTTCACTGTATTGAAATTTTGGGTCGTCTCACCATCATCTCAAACGTTTTTTGTTCCCTTAGAAATGTTTCTAACCCAGGTTAGCTTTGGGACACAGCATGACACCTTGCAACTGGTCCATTAAAAAATAAATGGTTTGCAACTCTGCTTAGTCAGATTGTACATGTCAAAGTGGATAACAGGACCCAAAGTTTTCCATCAGATTCTCCAGAACATCTCACTGCCTCAGCCACCCACATTCTTCCCATAATGTGTCCTGGTGCAAAATGTTCCCCTGGAAAGTGACGAACAAGCACTCAGACTATCTGTCTAAAGTGTTGACCTGATAACATATTGTTGACCAGCCTCCAAATACAAGTTTTGGACCACTTTTGTGCTCCATATTTATATATTTATCCACTCTTTTAACATTTGCAGACTGGAAACAACCCAACAAGAGCTGCAGTTTGATTGACTCTAATTTAAAGACAACCTGATCCTCATCAAAATCCTTCTGTTTGAACATTTTTTCTGCTTTCAATACATCAACCCGGAGGATAAAATCTTCATTTGATGTCAAATATATTCTACCCACTAACATGACATGTGCCAAGAAGATATTCGCCTGTCTTACTCCCTGATCAGTGTGTAAACAAATTGTTCTGTTCAGTATGCACAGAATATTTTGGATTCTAATTCTTTTAACACACTTTTTGTTATGATCGATCTCTTTGCTGAGTTCACTTCCGTAATGAAATTAGTTTCTTATAACACATTTAAACAAAAATAGCATCGTTTTAAAGTTAGGGATGCCCAATAAAATGCTAATGACGAGGAAAAACCTGTGAGCAGATTCAAGAAAAAGTTTGCTTATTGCTATTTACAATCATTTGTTAAAATACGAATATGTCTTACCATTAACGAACGTCAAAAACCATCCGATAAATATTACTTCAATCATCTTCAAGGAGCAGAAGATCCTTGTTTTATTAAAAATGGAATAAAAGAATAATGCACAACAGCACTTTCACTTTTGATTTCAAAAAGCTACACACGCGTCATAACGATGGTCCCTTCTTTGAATACGAGAGAGATTTGTAACTCCCTCTTCGCCCCATCTGTGATATTCATTAACGAGATATTATTACCGGTAATAAAAAATAGAAATAAAGTCTTTCGGTAGGAACGTATGTGCGTTTAGATGTTCTACCTTGAGCATGCGCAGAATGCGAAAACATGTCACTAAATGTGAAAGTAGACTCAGAGGCTCGACCAATCAGAAACTAGCGGAATTCGAGTCATGGGTTACTATGGTAACAGTGGTTATGGGTCGTCCTTCAGTTAAAAGGACTAAACCTATGAAGACCAAACGATTTTTACATGAACTCAGTGGCGCCCCCAAAGGTGGAGCCAGAGGGGAAACGTGTATGAGTGTGTGTGTATATTTTATATTTAGTTTATTTACATACATACCTTAACTTAGAGCAATGTTTCTCAATTATTTCATTATTTTTTTCACAACTCCCCATTGCCCTTCCCTCCCCTGAAGTGAAAGACTAATGTGAATCTAGTAATATCTAATAATATATCTGTACAAACCATTGTATGACCTGATTGTCAATCTCCAAGTTCAGTTTATTAAATAAATCAGTAACATTTAATCAAAACTAAAAAGTGCAAATGATTCACTGCGGTGTGAGTTTTTAAACTTTACACATTCTTAACTTTTTAAAACTGAAAACATTGGTTACTTGTCAGCTTCTTCAGTTTATTGATTTTCAATATAGTTTTTTAACTTTTATTGTGCAGAAGCTGCAGCACTATTGCTTATATTTCAGCTTGTCCGCTCTTCTGTAGCTCTTCTTCTGAGAGCTACAGTTATTTGCTATCTGTAGGATAAAGAGCTAAAGCCATGCAAAAACAAAAGAGTGCAATTTAAGTATTCCAAACCTACAACGTGATAAATTTTGTTTAGTTGTACTTAAACTAAATAGCGAACACATCTTGACATTATAAGTTATACGCAAATAAGGTATTTGGTGTAGACTTTGCCATGGTAAACAATATTGTTTTGCTGAAATGTTATTCTCATCAAATTTACTTTTTCTGCCTGCATCACCACCAAGATTTTTTTTTTTATTAACCTACATCCATAAAAAAGCATGGTCATCAGTCCATATTTTATTTTTCAACACAGAAATCAGTTGCACAAATGTTCAAAACTTTATCTTTGGTTTACAGGTTTGCTTCACTAGAGTAACATCTGGGGATGTCCTGAACATTAACTTCATAACTTCATTTTTTAAGTAGACAGAGCAAAATATTTTTATCAGTGTACTTCAAATCACCGCTGGTCTTTTGGTGCTTGCAAACTCTGATGCCTGATGGGTAGTATTTGATGTTTTGAACACAGTAAAGATAACAAGATTGTTTATTGTTGTGTGATGAATTTAAAGAGAAAGGCTCCTAGTACTTCAGCAATTTATTTTCTGAAAACAATTTTACCTGAAAACAAACATTTTTGTCTTCAATACTGCATAAAGATACTGTAAAGATACTAATTTAATTTTTTACTGTTGAGTTCACAGATTCATTTATGTTAAATTTAGTTCACCACATGTTATTTTTTCTCTGTGTATATAGCTTAAGTTGTTGTTGTGCTTAAATGCTTCTATGAAGCTTCAATGTTTGAATGCTTTCAATTTTCCCGCATGATCTTGTTAATCCAGTCTACATAGTTTGCCACTTTGGTATAAAATCCATATGTTCCTTTCTGTCCACAATTAATCCCCCAGCTGACAATCCCAGCAGCCCAGAATCGTCCATCTTCAGATTGCAGAGTGAAGCCACTCCCACTGTCACCTTGGCAAGAGTCCTTCCCGCCTTCAGGAGTTCCAGCACAGAACATGTTGTCTGTCACTATTGGTTTCCGGCTTCTAGGTATTAGCTTCAAAGAATTACTGCATCTTTCCTGTTCCACCACTGGAATATGCACATACTTCAGCTTATTTGTTAGAAAACGCCGCTGATTCCCCTTGTCTGTAATGCCAAAACCAGATACCAGCCTGAAAAAAGCAAAAGGTTCACAGAACAAAGGATCAGTTATGTAAAAGAGATTTGATATTGAAATTATTTTGAAGGCCTACTGTTTCTTTACCCAATCATTCCAGAGTCATATCTGTCATCCTCTGATGGCAAACACAGTGGCATTATTGCTGCTTCGAATGTGACCGGGTCTTTAAGTTTTATCAATGCAATGTCGTGGTCATAGTTTAAACCGTTTGGATTATTGTACTGAGGGTGGACATGGACTGCAGTTGCATTCAGGGAAGGAGTTTCTAAAATTTGGTGAACATCTGTACGTCCAAAATGAATCTATAAAAAACACAAAAGAAAAAAAGTTTTTTTTAAAAACATGTCAGTGGACAATCCCAGAAGATTACAGAGTGTTACTTACAGAAAAGGCCTCAGGAGTTTGTACTTGTCCATTCATCACAACCACGTGAGCTGCAGTTAAAATCCAGCGATCTGCTATGATCATGCCTCCTCCCCTGCTGTTACCTACATTTATGAAAGCTTGCCATGGGATGGTATGCTCTCCAGCATCATTTCCTCCAATAATCCTCTGAAAGTGATTTTCATTTTGTTTTGTTGGTCGACCACAAACTGCATAGGATATAAATTTATAGTTATAGAGAAGACATAGAGATGTCAAGATGGACTCTGATGTTTTAAGAGACCAAAAGTGATACCTGGTAGGCATGCTGGTCTTAAAATAACATCATGGTTGGATCTCCACCGTCTATCCGCTTCACAGGTGAGAGAAACTACAAAGAATAGAATGTTATGTGTTATATCCATCTTTGGTGTTAAAAAGACTGAGAATTATTGGTTACTGTTTGCGCCTGAAAGTTTCTAATGTCTGTCACCCATTACTTTGTGACAGACATTTTAAGTTGTTTTTTTTTTTTTAACCAATGCATGTGGCATTTTTTCCTCTTCCAACCTGCAAATATAGCTCCGGTCTTTCAAAATCCTGAAAGATTCTGGCTGTAATTTACATTAATATTCATAAATACAGGTTGACTTTGACCTAAATGCATGCAAAATGTCTTTCAGAGGGCCTGTTGGTGTCGATGCATGGCAGCCTTGCTTCTGTCTGTTGGGTCAGCAATGTAGCGTACCACCACAAGGTGCGTGAATTACTGAATACTGTGTGAAGTGTTTCGCAGGGCTCACAAAGGGCTATACAAGCACAGGCTATTTACCATTTTACCAGCACTGGAAGCTTATTGGAAGCATCTATATCAGTAAATTACAACTGTATAGTAAAATCTTACCATTATTGCCACCATATGGTGAATAAAATGGTTCATTGCAATGATACTGAACAACAGAAAGATATTGGTTCTGGAAGCCAGACAAGAAGTTAACTCCTCCATTCAGCAGAGGTTCAGGTTCTCCACAATCAATTACTATGGCAGAGAAAGAAAAAAAGATTCAACATTTGTCAGCAAAACATTTGTCCTGATTATTCGCACGTTCATAACGTACTGTGGCATTCAGGCAGTGGGAGGTGCCACTCTCCGTTGCTTTGGCACATGGTAGAGAAACCCATTAACTCCACACCATCCTGACCAAGAAGAAAGGGACACACATTACATTGAAACATTGTGGTGTTTAAATTTTTATTTTAAAAAGTGCTTAAACTTGCCATCATTAGTTTGTATCCTTCATCACAGCGCACAAAAATATAATCTCTGTAGAAGTACTCAGTTAAGGAAGGGGTGACCTTTCCTTTAGCGACTTGTCCAGGAACTGGACACGTCACTCCTAAACACATGAGGAACATAATCAGCTGCATGTTCCACCTTCAGATGCTCTTAATTTTCTAATGTCGTTTCACCCCCTCACTGTGTGTGCTGTAGTCCAGGCTCCATCCATTGCTTTGTCCCTGATTATCAATGTTGTAGTCCAGCTTGACAATGTTTGAGTTTGTATTTATTAATCCTGGACTTGTTCCCCCACACAGCTTCATGGGATTTCTGCCTGGGATGATCACCTTACAGATAGAAATGCTCAAAGGTTAACTGAGCAAATATTTACATTTTGTAGTTTTACTTCTATTAATCTTACTACAGCTGGCTAAAGCTGATTCATGTTACCTCCAACCAGTGATGGGGACAGTTTAGGCCTTCCTCTGTGTCCACACTCTCAATGTGAAATTTGTCAGAGAAGTTAAGGGAGAGAGTGAAGCCAGACTCCACAGAAATGATATACTGACAGGACAAAGCATCTGGCGAGGGATTCGGATAACCCGGACTCATCAAGTGTCCTTCCAGCTCATCAAATACGCCACTGCCACAGGATACTAGACACAGGAAAAGTCACAAAAGGGTTTAAACAAACAATTCCTTGCAAGACTATTTCATACATTTTTTCATATTTTTTCACATTAAAACCTCATATTTCAATGTATTTAATTGTGTTTTTATGTGAAAGACCGAAATAAGGAAGCGCATAACCACAATGTGGAAGGAAAATGGGTAACACTTTATTTGAAGGGGGTTGAATAAGACTGACATGACACCTGATATAAATTTGTTATAAAAGTATTACTGATTGCACTTTAAAAATTAGGTAACTTTATGTTATTAAAG
>NW_015113381.1:236768-269980 GCF_001443285.1 Poecilia latipinna
GGCTGGTAGCCGGGGTGATGTCCATCAGCAGAGTTCTCATTGCCACAAAACTTTCCAAGGACCTTTTCATCGTATAGGACCTGCAAAGATAAAATCTTAAATATGATGAAGAAATACTACCCATAAAATTTTATTTAAGTGGGGACTTGTAAAAGTACATAGAAGCAATTGTTCGTTGATTTCATATTTGTTTCCAGAAGTAAAACAAAATGGCTCACACCAGTGGTGGTATGAACCATTCTGAAAATTTATTAATTGTATTAGTCTATTTTCCCTTAATGTTTATATAATCTTAATTATTTATGCAACATTTCCACCGATTCTCATTAAACAATTAATTTTCTCCATGTTCTCTTCAGGCTCGCTGAATTTAATGTCTTTAGGCCGCTCGGAATGTTGCCTTGTCATAGCAGATTCCATAAAGTTCTTGGTCGCTATGGTGATAAAGTTGGTAATGGCGACGATGGCAGCGAATTACACACCGGGACTGGCAATATGGAGGGTTTTTTCCAGATGGGCAGTAAGCTACAACTTCTGCTTCTCTGTGTGTTTTATTAGTTTTAGCTATATTGCTCTGCTCTTTTGTTGTTTTGTTCATCAACTGTCGCCATTTATTCTTTGCTGATAATCAGTTGAAGTTGCTGGTTAGCATAATGCTAATGCTGCTCTAGATTGTTATGATTTCTTTTTCATTATTATGATGCTCTTCTTTCTTTGACTTTCTGCTTCTGTCATATTAAAGTTTGTTTGATATCTTGATGTTTACTTGGTAATATGGCCGTTCTGATGTGGTGTTGTCATATTGAGGAGCTGAAATCCTGTTTGCTAACTTAAAGATAAATAATAAAGAGTCTGCAAATCAGAAATTATATTTCTACGATCACATTGGACTCCCAACTCAGAAAATAGTTTGATAACCCTGACTTTGGCATACATAATAAAATTAATATCTTACAAGAAAAAAGACTGTTAGGCCCAAACCTTTGTGTTCCTTATAATGTTAGATATTTTACAAGCTGTGAGCAATTATGCAATGGGTACATCTGAAAGTATTATATTGCTCTGACTGTGATGGAATCGTAGTAGCAGCCTGCAGAGGCCTCAATGTCCAGATGTGTGAAGGTCAGGCTGATCTGGAAGCCCTCCGGCACGTTGATCTCCCACTGCTTCTGCAGGTTGGGGGGATAGGGCAGAGGATACTCGGGGGAATGGATCTCCCCGTACATCGGAGGGTCTGAGTCTGGCAGTGGAACACACTCACACACCAACACATGCAGAAACCTGGAGATGTGCACAAACAAGAGGTCCATCTGTTTATCAGACTTTGATGATCTGTGTCACTGGTCCAAAGTCGATTCAAACAGAAAAGAGCAAACAGAAGGTCAGAATCAACTAAACCACAAGATACATTTTATAGTTGAGAATATCTATGACAATCAATCAAACACTTACCTGTTAAGAAAAGGCTCTCTAAAATGAGTCATATATACTTTGAAGTAGAGTAAAACAATCAGGTTTTTGCATTAATATTTAGAAATGTTTAGAATCAAGACAAAAAATTCTGACAAAAACGGTTTAATTCAATCATAATTGATTTTTCATAAAAAATAAAAATCCTTTAAACTCACCATATGATGAAAGATGTCCAACTAATCTGGAGATTGAATACATCCATGCCTGAATTTTTCTAGCTGTGTACCAGCACAAGTCTGAGATACAAGTGAAACATTAATGTTATAATGGCTCCTGTTTCAAGTATTAAGCAACCCATTGCGTTAATGCCAGGAATACGCCGTGTTTGTCTTGGCAAAAATCAAATCTGTTTGTTTTTGAACAGCAAGGGAGTGAAGATAGTATTTTGTAAAAATTGTGATTAGAATTGGATAAGGCATTGACATATTTGATCATTTATGCTATTTTAGATTATGTTTTGCTATTCTTTCACTGTAATTTATGCATCTTTGGCTCATTCATCAGCTGTCATAAATAATTCCACCACCAGAGGGAGGTATGGATATTTTTCCAGCGTCACTCTTATTCCTGAGAGATTTACAGTGGAAACGATTATGGCCCTTACTTCCGGAAGTAGCAGTATTTCACTGCAATTTGTAAGGTTTTTTGCTAGTCTATTTTCATGATAGAAGTTGCATCTCTTTTCGGTTATTGTACAGTAATTAGTTAAACTTGCTTACGGACACGCCGTCTGCTATTTGAGAGATGCTCAGTACAGAGGACCATAATTGTGACTGAGTTTAATCTCGAGGAGCGACAGGAACAAGTTCGTTAAGTTTTGTAATGGGATGACACTTAATTAGCAGCTGTGCTAGCAGCTCGTTTCTCTGAAGAAGAGAAAAGCAGCGGAGCTGGTCAGAGTTCTGAGCTGCCGTTTTGCACCGACAACAACAGAACTACATAATATTCACTTGGTGTGATGTGAATTTTATTTTTCGTTTGAATTTAAAAAATAAAGTTCATTAAGTGGCTGCAACAAGTGTGTTTTATCATTATGTTTGGGCCAGTAATACATTTTTATAAGACTAAATAAAATATCCGGGTTTATTTAGTCCACAAGCAGAACCTCGAGGTTTTCCATTGCTCGGTGTTACTGTAAATCAACTGAGAAATGAACGCAGCTGCTGCTCTCCAGATGGTGTTCTTCAGACATTGCAGCTGACAGTTAAAAAAATAAAGTATGTCTTTATTTTTTACCATCTTCAAACCACAAAGTAAAATCTGAATACTTTTCTAGAAAATTGTAGTGCTGACTCGTTTAGTTTAAGCTATGATACTAACCAAATATTCAATTTCTACATATTTATTGGTTCTCAGCCATCCAGGACATGGGAAAAACACAAAATAAATAAATAAAAGTTTAACCCTTTTACGCCGGAGTTTCAAGCGTCTGCCTAAATAAACCTTCCTTATTTTAATTGTAAGTAGTTCTTTAAATGTCCTGTGAGATGATATATACTTACCCATGTATCGATAACAACTGGAACTTTCAATATCCAGCAAGTTATTTTCGAAATATACAGTCTATTAAACGAGTGCCCCCCCGATTAATTACACTCTGCAGCTGCAGCTGTGAAGTTGCCGTATTAACCCGATACTTGCTGGAAAGAGCAACATCTCCCCTTTTAGAAAGAGTTACGGTACTGCAAATTTGGATGTACGTCCCCGCGTAAAAGGGTTACAGCAACTTAAGTTATGATGTAAGTAACACATAATTTGTATTGAGAACCACTGCAATAACTCCATATTTATGAGGAATTTTATTACGTGGAGTTGCTTATTAAAGCCTTAAATTTTTGTAAAGGTGTAGCAGAGATTAGATCTGTGACCAAGATCCAATCTCTGCTGAACCAAACTAATATCTAAGCGACATTTGAATCTTAGTTTGGCTTCTGGGTCTCAACAGGTTGTTTACTGAGAAAAACACTTGTGTTATTCATTGCTACTTACTAGTCACTTTTAGTGGTGCAACTTGAATACAATAAAAGAAATTTAAACCACATTTTACATTACATTTGACTGTAACTTTGCCGACCCTTGCACTGGACTAGAACCAAAATGGATCACACATTAACATGTTATAGAGAGCAACTTGCCACTGGAAAGTATTGTAAAATGCCTTTGTGGAGCTCGGGTAACTGTTGTGTACGGTGGCCGTGCGCGTGTCTTTTATTTTGTTTGCATGTTTTCCTTTTGCTGCGCATTTGCACCTGTCGGCCACCGTAGTTGTGCTGTTCGTGGTTGTACTCTAATAATCAGACCAATTTAATTTGTGGCTGCAGCAAGTGTGCTTTGAACGTGCTCCCAAAACAAAAGCGGTAGTTTTCATCGCTTACCAACAAATAAAAAGAATTTGGCTAAAAATTCTAAACTTGAAGAGCGAACCCAAATGACTTTATGTGTACTCATTTTATTGTGTGGACAAAAAGCAACAGAAGAACACCCGCATCCGAAGCAACTGAGATAGTGAAGTAGCTAAATATGCTAGTGCGGGTTATTTGCGGGCGTTTCTCCAAGTCACCATCCCTCTCCTCAATAGCTGTAGGTAGCGGTAAAACAATATTGCCACATATTTTATAGCCTAAAACCTCTATGGAAAGTCGGTTAACGAGTTGCTAACCTGTAAATAAATGGTGCTTCCATTTTGCGGTGGAAGTCGCGCCCATAAATCATGCAAAACCTTGTTTAATAGGATGAGGACATTTTTAGCATTGTATAAAAAGACACATAAAGACGCTTAAACCACTTTATTCAAATTGAATGAACAAGGTTTTGAACAAAATAAAGTACAGCTGGACCTACAAACACCTGGAAAATTAAGTAGCTGAAGTTACCTTTCTAATTATGATTTATTATACAGTAAGAGCACATTTTTAACTGGCTTTGAGCAATTTTGTATTTACAAGTTATTATGTTTAATTTGTTTTTAGTGATGGTGTTTTTGCCTCATAACTTAAGTTGTTACTGTGTTTAATCTTTAATGCTTTCAATTTTCTCGCATGATCTTGTTAATCCAGTCTACATAGTTTGCCACTTTGGTATAAAATCCATATGATCCTTTCTGTCCACATTTAATCCCCCAGCTGACAATCCCAGCAGCCCAGAATCGTCCATCTTCAGATTGCAGAGTGAAGCCATTCCCACCATCACCCTGGCAAGAGTCCTTCCTGCCTTCAGGAGTTCCAGCACAGAACATGTTGTCTGTCAGTATTGGTTTCCGGCTTCCAGGTATTAGCTTCAAAGAATCACTGCATCTTTCCTGTTCCACCACTGGAATATGCACATACTTCAGCTTATTTGTTAGAAAACGCTGCCGATTGCCCTTGTCTGCAATGCCAAAGCCAGACACCAGCCTGAAAAAAGCAAAAGGTTCACAGAACAAAGGATCAGCTATGTAGAAGAGATTTGATATTACTGAAATTATTTTGAAGGCCTACTGTTTCTTTACCCAATCATTCCAGAGTCATATCTGTCATCCTCTGATGGCAAACACAGTGGCATTATTGCTGCTTCGAATGTGACCGGGTCTTTAAGTTTTATCAATGCAATGTCGTGGTCATAGTTTAAACCGTTTGGATTATTGTACTGAGGGTGGACATGGACTGCAGTTACATTCAGGGAAGGAGTTTCTAAAATTTGGTGAACATCTGTACGTCCAAGATGAATCTATAAAAAACACAAAAGAAAAAAAGTTTTTTTTTTTAAAAACGCAACAGTGGACAATCCCAGAAGATTACAGAGTGTTACTTACAGAAAAGGCCTCAGGAGTTTGTACTTGTCCATTCATCGTAACCACGTGAGCTGCAGTTAAAATCCAGCGATCTGCTATGATCATGCCTCCTCCCCTGCTGTCACCTACATTTATGAGAGCTTGCCATGGGATGGTATGCTCTCCAGCATCATTTCCTCCAATAATCCTCTGAAAGTGATTTTCATTTTGTTTTGTTGGTCGACCACAAACTGCATAGGATATAAATTTATAGTTAGAGAGAAGACATAGAGATGTCAAGATGGACTCTGATGTTTTAAGAGACCAAAAGTGATACCTGGTAGGCATGCTGGTCTTAAAATAACATCATGGTTGGATCTCCACCGTCTATCCGCTTCACAGGTGAGAGAAACTAAGAATAGACAAAAATGATTATTTACAAAAGTGCTATTTTCATCTTAGGTGTTAAAATCAAATACCAAAGTATTATCAGTTACTGTTCACAAAATATTCACCAAAACGTTACTAATTTTGTACATCATTTAATGTCTTTAACCTTAGTGAAAAGCATGCCTAACACCTTTATTTTGTTCACTCTGAAGGAAATTCACAAAGCAAGGTGATCTCCAATCTCTGCAACTGCTCTGCTTTGGCCATTTAACAGATTCCTGTGCTGGATCTACAAGTAAGTTTCACTAAATACATCCAGATGTAAACGCGCTAATCAAGTCCAGTTGATGGATCCATCTTGGACATATTTTTTCGTCAGGTTTTACTTGTCCTTTTCTCATCCACTAGTACAGCTAATGCAGCTGTGAACAAGAAGCTTGAGAAAATGTTTTAAAGTTTTGCCTTTTTTATAACTTTACTAAGTTGTAACAATGTCAGAATTATTACAGTTATTGGACTGTAACTGCAGTCCTACTGCAGTTACAGTCCATTAATTTATGTAATAAAATTAAAAAGACCTTTTGGCTTCTATTACAAGATCTGTTACACGTTGGGCACTCGTTCTTTAAAATCTCCCTGTTATAGTTCCTTCCTCAGCCCCTGTATATGCTATAGAGGTGACAAAAGTCACCCATAGCCAAGAGAAATATAGTTTTCTCTTCGTGCATGTCTTCTAAGTCACACATTATGTCTGGATTGTCTTGGTATGGCTGGACGTTGCTCTACATGCAGGCAAAATGTCTGACATAAAATGTAAACAAAGTGAATCAGCATCAGGAGATGATATTGTGATGCTTCCTTCTGACTCAAATTTTATATGAAATCTCAAAATACAATAACGAAATACCACATTAAAACTTATAAAAACTGTGGAACGTCTTGAGTATATATTGATGAAAACAGAGTTCATCAGAATATTATAAAGCTTAGAGCATCAATTGAAGCTTCTGTAGAAAGCATCTGAATAGAATAGAATAGAATAGACTTTATTATTGTATAGTAAAATCTTACCATTAATGCCACCATATGGTGAATAAAATGGTTCATTGCAATGATACTGAACAACAGGATACTGGAAGCCAGACAGCAACGTTACTCCTCCATTCAGCAGAGGCTCAGGTTCTCCACAATCAATTACTGTGGTAGAGAACAAAAATAGATTCAATATTTTGTCAGTATCAGTTGGTTTCTTCGAAAATGCAGTCCTTTTCTCAGTCAGCGAGGAAAAGGATTCACACGGGCCCCCCAATGCAGCGATCTGCAGGTAGGACTTCCTCTGTGTCAGAGTTTTGTTAAACTATGTCGTGTGATCATGCTGTGACACTTATCCATCTTTCAGTTGAAAAATAAATATATATATTCAGAAATTCAATACCGATATTATCTGTTTAAGTAAAAATCTCACACAAACACACAGCAAACTTGACAGGTTTAGCTTAAAGCATATTATTGAGTTACATGGGTTAAGTCAAAATACAAACTCACTGAAAGTCCAATTACGAATCCTCCATAAAACTTTAAAAAAAAAAACTGATGTTAAGATGTTCCTCATATAACCTCTCTGATCTTGAGCCATTTTGCAAACAAGAATGGTTGTAGTAATATCAACGAAAGATGATTCTGCAAAGTTTTAATTTATAAAGCGCTTTGAAAAGGATTCCTAATTTTTTTTTATTTGTGTTGATCTATCACATTACACAAAATGCGAAAAAATTACAGACATAATAACACCACTCTGACTGAGCCAGTCAGCATATATTCTTCAAAATCATTTAAGACAAAGATGTTAATTAATGTATTTTTGTGGAAAGGTAGATTAAGTTATCCTTTTTAGTGTTGCTGCCTACTGGTGGCTCACAGTTTTAAGTCAGAAAGGAGATAGTTTAAATGTTGCCGTTGCTCTGAGAAACAGATTTGACATGAATTAATTATGTATTTATCTCCACCAAACTGTTTCTTCTAAATCAAGATTCATCAAGATGTTGAGAAACTGATTTTAAATACACCTGAAAATCTCTCTCTCTCCATTAACCAAACTTACGCATGCAGGTACGCTGGTCTGAGCGCAGCTCGTAGCCATGGTGACAAGCACAGAGGTATGACCCAAGTGTGTTGAGGCAGATCTGAGAGCAGAGTGGACCTGATCCATCCTCAGGTTCTGGTGCTGAGCATTCATCTTTGTCTGGTGAAATGAAATTATGCATATTGTAGTTACATATTCCAAATTAAAGATATTTTATTTGTCACATGTGAAAAAATTCCAAGACATACCTATTGCTTGGTACTGAGCAGAAAATACCACATTCTGGTTTCGGTCCGGGTTGTTGTCATCGGACTGGAATATCAGGGTGAGTCTGCTGCCTGGAGACAAAATGGGCTGGTAGCCGGGGTGATGTCCATCAGCAGAGTTCTCATTGCCACAAAACTTTCCAAGGACCTTTTCATCGTATAGGACCTGCAAAGATAAAATGTACAAAATAACGAAGAAACACTAAACATACAACTTTTAATAAACAAGTTAATTGAAAATTGCAGATTTTTCAATGAATAACGTAAGCCTTTTTAATACAATATTAAAAATACATTAACAAATGGAAACAAACGTAATTCAATTTATGTTTAAAATAAGAAACTGAACATTTTATTGATTAAAATGCAATACCAGAATTCCTTTAATGTACGCTTGATCATTAGTACTAAGGGATGCATCTGCATCTAAATACTTTAAAAACCAACATGTGAAAAGCTCAGCCCTTTCTGCTTGACACATCATACAATGTATCTGTGGACATATTTTTTTCTATTAACCAATTAATAATTTAATAGTTAATGGTGCTTAATAGGAGACTTTTTTGTGCAGAATTTGAACTGGATGATGCTGAAGCTCCCATTTGAGTGGTAGGTTATTTCAATAATTGATTCATCACGATTCATCTGCCCTACATCTCTTAGTTTAATATTGCTCTGACTGTAATTGAGGATTTGATGTCCAGATGTGTGAAGGTCAGGTTGATCTGGAAGCCGTCCGGCACACTGATCTCCCACTGCTTCTGCAGGTTGACGGGATAGAGCTGAGGACACTGGGGGGAATGGATCTGCCCTGAGTCTGGCAGTGGGACACACTCACACACCAACACATGTAGAAACCTGGAGACAAACAAGAGTTCGATCTGTTTGTCAGACTTTGATGATCTGAGCCTCTGGTCCAAAGTCGATTCAAACAGAAAAGAGCAAACAGTGACCGAATCAACTAAACCACAGAAGACACATTTTATGTACATCTATGACAATAAATCAACTATTTGCCATAACACAGTATGCCTTCTGCAGAGTCATAAATCATTTAAAGTAGAATAAAAGATTCAAAGTAATTGTTTAATACTTAGAGACGTTTAGAATTACAGGGCTACAATATCATATGATAATGTTAAAAGCTGTTTAATTCTGTCACCATTTTGTTTTAAAATCCTCCAAACTCACCATGTGATGAAAGATGTCCAACCAATCCTGGCATTGAATATGTCCATGTCTGAATTAATCTAGTTGTGTACGAACACATGTAGATACAAGTGAAACATTAACACCAGAAACATGGTGTGTTTGTCTTGGTAAAAATCCAGTAGATTTGACTTTGAACAGCAAAGGAAAAGTATCATGAAGAAAATTACCATGTGAATAATATGACTATGTGATATGATAAAAAAAAAAATTCAAGTTTCATGCTATTTTAGTTTATGTTTTTCTATTCCGTTCATATTTGGCTCATTCATCAGCTGTCATAATTAATTTTACCACTAGAGGGGGGTATTTATATTTTTCCAGCATAGCCCCGTCAATGAACAAGTTTGTATATCGCAACAGTTCGCTAGTAAACATGAAGTTTATTTCCAGTTTATTTATGATGAATGTAGCAGGATGAAGCCTGCCCCCAGGAGTGAGGACACCTGGTCCCCAATTAACTCCTAATGAGTGTAAAAGGAGACTCACCCGTTTTCTTTATGCCTGCACAGGGTCACGCCTCAGTAAAAAGGTCGCTTGGTTGGCTTGCAGTGGTCATAACTCTAACATCAGTAAGTAATGTTTCTCCTGTGTAAGACCTGAAATTGCAGTTGGTTAGCTCAAATTGTTTAAATTTAGAAACTGCCTGGAGTTTCCTGCGTGGTACTGGGTGTGGCCGTAATTTACCCTCCCCAGTTCATCTGTACTTTTTATTGCACCCAGGCAGTTCAATAGCACAAAAATATGACAAAGTATTCATATATAGAAAGTACTGGCAAGTTGATCCTCCTGCTGCTGTTGGACCAGAAGGGGTTCTCTGGTCGGGGTGACAATGGCTTCCTCTACCTTCTACCTTTTTCCAAAATCACCTATTAATCTGTAATTTCATTTTTGACAAATAGCTGCTGCAGCACAGGGGAGACCCTGCTGCTTTGTTTTTCTGCTTTTGTTTTGTTAAATTTGTTTACTTTGGGTTATTTTTCTATTGTTTGTTCTGTGTGGCCTCTGGCCTTGCTGCAGGTAGCAGCTTTGTTTTTTGTTTTGTTTTTTTAATTACTCAATTAAAGCACTGATTTTTAATGAATGTATATGTCCAAGGTTGGGGATAACCTAATTTTAGCACTTGTCCATGTCTAAATTGTAGTGTCTTTCTTTTTGCGCTTGCTTAGTTTAATCCCACCCTTATTCTCTGTGTCCAGGCTGAGAGCTGAAGGCGATGAGGGACTACCAGGGAGTTTGTGTTAGCAATAAAAAGAAAAAAGAAAATAAAATAAAAAAAAACTGTAGCCTCATGTAAAATGTAGAATTCAAACCTAATGAATTTAGTGGTAGGTTTCAGATTCATTCTTAATGTGAAGGTCCATCATCTGACTTTTAAACATGAACAATGTGACAGAAGAGTTTAGCTGGTTTCAACATAACATGTTTAAAACCTCAGATCCAGAAACTAGCCCCATGCTCAGGCAGTAATAATGAAAACAATGTCACTGAACACAACACCATAAATTTAATTGTTTATTGGCATTTATAAACTTTATAAAATATGTAACTCTGACATATATTACAAAGCATTGTGATAAATGTATCAATGTAGAGGATATACTCATGATATATATTTGAGTATAGATTAGGTCACACATAAGCAAAACAGGTTAGCATTTAAAATGGTTTAAGCCTTTAGATGATTTGTGAACACTTCCTTTACTACAGATATGAAGCACTGTATTTGGTACCATCTTCTTAAATATGGTTATCGATTTCATGTTAATGTTTGAATATTTGATTTCAAGAATTTGTAAGAATTGGTTAGTTTCAATAATTTGATCAGCTCTGATAGATGGTTATTAATTGTGATTGAGTGTTGTTGTTTTTTTAACTCTGTGCTTCATTTTTCTTGATCTCGTTAATCCAGTTGACATAATTCTCCACCTTGGTGTAATAACCCTTCTTGTCACCTGTTGCACCACCCTCCACACAGGGAGAGCCCCACGACACAATGCCAATCAGATAATGGGGCCCTACGCCTGAAGACAACATGGGTGAAACAAAAGGGCTGCCACTGTCTCCCTTGCAACTGTCTGTCCCTTTTCCTCCAGCGCAGAACATGTTGTTAGTAAAAGTCATGGCTTTGTTAGAAAGGCGAGGTGTGATCCTACACGTAGAGACGGGGTAGACAGGAATATCAACGTATTGTAAGACGTCTGATGTACGTCTCCACCTATTATCCTGAAATTCAGCCCCCCAGCCAGACACAGTGCCTTGTTCTCCCTCCAGCACACCTCTGTTTACTTCTGGCAAGCAAACAGGCAGGAGGTTTGGGCCAAGCTTCACTCTGGACGTGAATTTTATCAGAGCTATATCATTATCATAATTTGTTTGGGTTGAGGCCCCTCTGTAGCTGGGATGCACTATGATTTTTTCAATTGGAATGGGAGATACATCAGTTCCTCTAGTAGTTGTCGCATCTATCAGTCCACCGTAGAGTTTAACTGATTCTTTTGGGACGCCGTCCACAACGTGTGCTGCTGTGACGGCCCACTGATCGTTTATCAGCGATGCTCCTCCGAACCTTGGAGCTTTTATGAAAAGCTGCCACGGTATTTCTCCCATCATTGCCGCCTTTCCTCCCAAAATTTTGCCTGTGCTTGACGTTTCTGGCATTCCACACACTGAAATGCACAAAAGTGATCAGTAAAGCAAATTAAGTGATTTAGTACAGAAATAGTCAACCAGGCATTCCCCCTACCTTCATTGCATTTTGGCATCCCGGTCCACTCACCATCGGCGTTACAAGTGCTTGTATCTGAAAGGTGTAATGAGGCGCATTGTTTAAAAACGAGCAACACCAGATGTGCCACAGTGTGGGAGAGTCGTGTAATCACCATTTCCTTCCAGTGTGTAGAACTTTGAAGTGCAGTAAAACTGGATCTGGCTGCCATACTTTGTGCTTTGATCTAATGGATTCACCAGCTGAAGGATGTTGCCGTCACGGCCAAGATCCGGCCAACCACAATCCACAACTAGAGCGAGAAACAAAAATTACCACGCGAAGCGGCAGTACGTTTCAGATGAATAAGAAAATGTTCAGATTGGTTTTAGTCACACTCACTTTCACAGGGGTACATGGGAGCCCATAAACCATTGCTTTGGCAGGTTGTGTCATACTGTCTCAATAGACCGTCAGAGGCCTGTTTCACAAAACGAGAACTTCATTAACTTAACTTCCCCTTAGGGTTTGCACAAATCCATGCAAACTTTACACTGGTCAACAGCCAAAAAGTTGTCTGGGGTTTTTCCAGCTGTTTTAGGGTGATTTTGATGTGCTGAATCCAAAAAAATCACATTGGTTTTGCTCAACTTTCTGAAGTACGCTACATTTTAGACTGGGATGCTGGGATGCAGTCATGATGGCTGATTACTCTGAAGAGAGATATCCCTGCTGCTGAGCATGCCAAGCGTTCGAAGAAACGGAGGTTCATGCCCTTCATTCTGCACAATGAAGACGTAATGTTCAATTTACGTGCACTGACCCTTATCAGTGTTTGTTACACAATTTATAGAAATCCAAGTTTGGATCATTTAATTAATACACTCTGTTGAGAAATATTAATGTAAATGAACCGATAGTGTCACAAAAATGTCATCAATTTAGTCAGAAGATCGGATTAGAATAAAAACCTGACTGAGAAATGAGGATGTAACTTTTGGATTCAGCTGTGCAAAATAGTCCTAATTCAGGTGAAAAAACAAAGACAACTTCCAAATAATATTCTTTTGTAACCCAGTGTGATTTGAGGACTCACTGAATCTGCAACATAGCCAATATCACAAGTTACAGTCACTGATTCTCCCCAGTGATATTCTTGTTTCAAAGGAGCCATATTTGAGTTTGAGGTCATAGGTCGACAGACCTTATCTGCAGGGAAGAGCAGTGATTTTAGAGATACTAGAGATCCATTTTTAGGGGGGTAGAGAGGAACTGTATTAAAAAGAAGCTTCATTACCTCTGGTCTTGAAGTGGATATTAAAGCCCTTGTTAGTTCCAGACCCGTCGGAGGTGAAATGGATCTGGATGTGGCTCGAATGAGTGAGAAGAGGAGACGGTGGGGGTTTGTTACCACAGAATGGACCCAAAGTCTCAGAGTGGGTCTCAATCTGTCAAACACATCAGTACAGAGCATGTCTTCAAATATAACACTCTGAAACACCTGATAAAGCATGCACATACGCAGTACTATTAAACCTTACAACATGTAAAATGTCACAAATATGTTTTCAGTGGGAAAACAAAACACTTCTTGCAGCTGATCTTTGTAACAGTTTTTCACTCTGTTCACTTGAACAAGCTTTGTTTCGTTTCAGAGGCAGGTGCACTAAAGTTGCACTGAATACTGCAACATCATTGACCTCAAATTACCAACCTCACAGTTCTAAAGTAAACCATGTGCTGGAGTCCCTCAAGTCAGAGCTGCTGCTGCTGCTTAGAAACCTGAACTTCATGTCTGTATAAGAAATCCCTTTAAATCTGGACTTTGGTCTGATGTGTCAAACTTTCAGCTTTCATGATTTGTAAGGTACACTGAGGGTGAAATGATGGTATCTGAAACTGCGGTTGTCTTTGTAAAACATGGAGGTGTAGGTGTGATGCTGTGAGGGTCGTTGATGGTAAATAGATTTTTTTCAGACTCCAACACCTAACCATCATGGTAACCACAATATCCTAGAGTGACGCATCATTTCAAGGTACTGTCTGTTCAGAGGAAATTGACCACAGCGAGAAGTGAGTTTAACTCTACAATGAAGCACAAGCAAACGTTAGAGTCATAGTAAAGGTATAAAACATATTTTATATTATTTACACTTTATTTGCTCACTATTTTACCCTATAGAGTGTCATAATGTAATTGGTTAGTATTAGTTAGAGCCTAGTTTATCGTATTTGTGGATTTTCCTGTGGAACGTAACTCCAAATCATTTGTTGGAAACCAGCCTATCTTTTTGTAGCACAAATCTAAAATATTAAAGAGAAAATGAAGCTTGGGAAGGTGAAATACCTATAAGCTGTTGGCAAGCAGCCTCTTCACTGGTGCAATCTCATATGAGGTAAATTTTTATTTTTAGTGATGTCCAAATCTGCGAATCAATAGTGATAGAATAGTAAAAACCTATAAGAGTGAAACTAGTTAAAAAAAAAAAAAAGAAGTCAAACACTGGCTCATCAAACAGGATGTCCTCTGGTTGTTTAATCCAGGTTTTCAACACTTCAGTCTCAACTTCCTCTTTTTTATTTGTACTGTCCAGGGAGTAAAGCTTTAATAAAGAAAACCTCCTTCCTGGGATTTTTGAGTACCGTGACTCGATCCTCACCCTCAGCTCATCCACGCAGTCTCCCTCAGGGCTTTGCTCCACATCGAAACCCTCAGAGAAGTGCAGCTCCAGCTGGAGGTTGTCCTCCACAGACAGGGTGTATTTGCAGTTGGTGTTTTCTGCATACGCTCCAGGCCAGGAAGGACTGGATACGTCTCCTCTTTTCAGCCCTGACAGGTCCTCAGCGCAGCCCACTGCATTTAGGATGAGACGAGTTCATTCTCAACCTGCTCATCACTTTGCCAGCATGATTAGACCTGACTAAGATCGGCCTCCTCTTCTTCCAGACTGACCACTTCTGCTTCTCCTATTTCCAGTTCTCACTTCGTGTTTCGGTTTTGTCCTCCTCCATTCGTCATTCGTCGTGTGTGTGACCTGCCAAGGAGTCAGAAAATGTCGCCCTTACCCGTGCAAGTGTGTTTGTCCTCGTCCAGGTGGTAACCATGACGACAGGAGCAGTGGTAGCCTCCGACGAAGTTGTGGCAAAACTGAGTGCATTTGTTGATTTGCTCGTCCTCACACTCATTATAGTCTGCAAAGTAAAAAACAGACCCTGAACATCTTTAAAATGTGTTTGTTAAAGTATGAACTAAATATTTATATTAAACATTTATTTTGGTCGTCTGACTGTGAAAAACACGTTCTGGAATTTTATGTAATGTCCGTCCTTTGTGCTCCAACTATTAGTTTTAGGTGAAAAACAGACTAAAGTGGAAAGGCCCCAGAATTTATTTCTCTTTTTGGCTCTGATTAGATAATAAAATCACCACGGTCCATTTGAACATGCTTCCTACTCTGTCTTGAAGCCTAGAAAGTTATGAAATGTACTTCTACCGTTTTTTATGAGTAATTACAAATATTTTAGCTTCCAGACTTAATTTATCCTCCAATATTCTGCAGCATAAAAAAAGAGAACTTCTAGATATTCAGGTTTTTCACTCAGCTAAATTCCTACTATATTCAATATTCCTCTGGATTGTCAAAGTCGAACAACAGTGGGACAAATTTCTGTCACAACGATGTCAGAGACTCATCGAAATGTAACAAACCTGTAACGTTTTTGCTGTTAGGAAGGATTTACTTTTTCTCAGGAGGCCCAGTTGGTTTGGATTTATTTTTCAAAGTAAATAAAATAAGTATTTGGCAGCTGCTTTTTCCATTTACTCAGGTTATCTTTGGCTGATCTTAAAATTTGTTTTAAAAGCAGAAACATTCTAATTTAAAAGTTGATTCAAATGAGGCACATTTGTCAGATTAAAAGCTTTTTTTATTTATTTAATATCAAAATAATAAAAAAGCATTTTTTGAAAATAAGTTATACATTCTTTCAGTAAGCCCACTTTTTATTGGTTGTAATAATATGTTCTTCGGTGTTATAAGCAAGAAATCATCACAATTACAGAAATATTGACTTTAAAACATGAGCTTTTTTGTAAATAATCTATCTGATTTGTTTTATTTAGTGAGTGGAGTTACTGAAATACAGGAACAAAAACAGAAGAAATCTGAAATGGGCCAAATTTCCAGCCAAAATGTAGAAATCTCACTGTGGAAAAGTATTTCACTGTGAAATGGAAAATGTGAACCGTCATTCCCTTCATTGTTTTGAGGTATTTACATGATGAAAATGAAAAAGTAGAGTACACATGAACTATTTTACATTTGCAACAAAACCGTTTCCAGCTCAGTTTTGGCAGTGGTTACTCATCGTCTAAAAATAAACCTGACCTTTTTCTGAAATGCAACAGGTCGCCTGAACTGGACATGAAACAAGCTGAAAACATTTGGTGAATGTGGAAGTACGGTTTGTTTGTGTCTCGTTCTCACCTTGAAGCGTGTAAAACCCTCTGAAGCCAGTGTGTCTCTTGGTGTTGGAGTAATCGGAGTGAAACAGAAGAGTGAGGCAGCCGCCAGCGGAGGAGAACAGCAGCGGATTCACCGACTCCTGAAGCTCCTCATAGTCTCTTTTCCCACACAGAAGAGCAATCAGGTTCCCGTTTGATGAGATCTGGGTGGAAACACGATAGACAAAACTACTTATCTACTTATTCACACCAGTTCGCTGCAGTAACAGGTGAAGGCATCATTCATCCGACCTTCACAGCATCATTTTCACAGTCTTGGCTGTTCTCCAGGTCCAGGTGGATCAGCTTGATGGAGACGGTTTGGCCTTTGGGCGCGCACCTGGACCAGTTTAAACTGGTGTGAGGCAAATATCCCATGGGATAGCCAGGAGACTCCACCCATCCCAACAGCGTGGAATACGAGGAGCAGGGCAGCAGCAGAAGAAAGAGACTGAAACAATGTGCAAATGTTACAAAGGGAATATCTTTATTACAAAATCTATATATTAGAGATAATAAAAAATGAACATGATGTTATTTTAAACCATGAGTTTCAGTGAAAGTTTGGTAAACAGAGGACACCTGCCGAAGAACGGGCTTTTCTGTTAAAAGTAACTCCAGATTAATCACAGACAATTTGAACATTCATGGATTTTTCCATAGAGCAATAAGTAATAAATCAGTTAATCGCATAATAAATGAAAACAAGCTCAATCATTTCCACTTGCATCATTTACCGTTTTTCTTCTCTTTCCCATATTCTACCAAAAACTGGATGAGTGAAGTCTTCAGTCTTGTGCTTTGGTCTAAATTAGTCTTTTTTTTTTGTTGTTGTTGATTTTATTTATTGTTTCTGTTGCTTATTTATTTGGGATATTTAAAATGTCTTCCAGTTCTAGTGTTAAATGTTCATTACAATTCTAAGTTTGTTGTTCTTTGTGAATGTGTATCTTTGCGTTATTATGCCATTACTGTCATATTACTTGAAAATATTCTCAAAGCAACAATATTTCACAATAACTTGTGGGACAATTTATCATACAGCAAAATGTATTATTGTGAAGGGCCTAAAATATTTGACAGAAAATGCAGCTCTGGAAACAGAAGTAACTGCTTGGCAGGTTATTGGCTTGTGTTTGCAAAGCAGCCAATCCAGGAGCTGCTTTCATTTCCCTTGATGCTGATTGGTTGTTCCCCAGGAGGAAGACTTTAATGTTAGCTGTTAAAGTAGTGCCGAGACAGATTCCACTCTGTGTATTAATGTAAACTAAGGTAAATTTAGTGTTTGAACTCTGTAAATGTGCAGTTATAAAACTTCTTCTTCTTTAGTATTTGTAGATTATAAATAATAATAGTCGGCTGTGGTTCATAGCTATGTGAATACAAAGCCTCTACTGGACGCATCATTTTATTGTCCAAAAGTCTTGAGTCAATCATTGCTTCCAAAATGTTCCCGATCAATATTTCTCAAAAAGATTATTTCATGGTCTTTTCCTGACTGTTCAGTACATTAGACCAATGAATCATTCAGACAGAGATTTCTAGACTGAAGGGATGAACAAAGGTAGAGTCTTCACGTAACACGCAACTTGTAAATTTATAAATTTAGACATTTTTGAAGCTTTTCTCATTTCTTAAGCTGAAACTTAAGAAATGTTAAATTATCAATGATAATTTAATAGCTCCAACGAGATGATTTAAGCTCCTTTCTCTGTCATTTTTCATTAATAATTCACCGCTCAATATGTTTAGCAATGTTAGCATGCAGGAATAATGGCTCTATCATGTTCTTTATGTTTAGTGGGTCCACTGTGTAAAGCTAATGGGAGAGGCTTAAAAAAATTGCAAAATAGTGTCTGTTTGCAAAATGCTGACGTTTGGTAATTATTTGATGCCGTTGCATTTCTTTGTGCAGACCTGTGTATCTGTATCAAACTGCATGATTTTTCGTCTTTGCTTTGAATTTGATCTGTGGAGCATTTCAAGAGGAACCGTGTTGAATGTCATGTTGACATGCTAGTTACAAAGAAAAAGTTAATTTCAGGAAGTGCTCAACCGAAGCTTAGCAGCAGACACCACAGAGGTTGAAAACACACTGTGAAGAAAAAGAAGAACTACATATCTAAAGAGACTCCGTGTTGCCAACTCAATATCAACAAAACCCAGTGTGGAAGAGCTGCTATCACTGTTTAGCTATCTATAAATCAATGCAAATACAATGAAAAGGTCAGAGGAACAGTCACGTCCATGACGAACCACTCTTCCTTATGCAGGAAAGGGTAGTTCAGATGAACAGCCTTATGAGCCACATTGCTACGTGTACTCCTAAGGTGTAATTATCATTTCTGGTATCTTTCAAGACAATAACACTCAGATTCAGGCAACTAAAATGGTTAAATATCACAACAGTAGCTGAAAAATTGGCCAACTATGCATTAGCACAAGTTTTTGCAGGAGCCAATAACTCCATTAATTAAATTAGGACTCTATTAGTCACTGCTAAAAACTGTAAATCGAGTGATTGAAGAGATTTTTTTTTTCTTTTGCTGAACATTTTCATTACTTTTGTATATTCTGACAGAGAAACACAGAAAGACACACAAAAAACACAATTAAAGTGCTGATTAGCACATGTTAGACATGTTATTTGGATTTATAAAAATTAAAAAATCCCACCTTAATCTGAACATGGCAGCACGATCCTCATATGAACCGTCCTTCCTTTTTTCCCTCATTAATTTACTCTCTGTTCTCACCCCCCTCCTGTCCCCTTGCTTCCCCTCTTCCTCTCTCGGTTATAAGTTGCACCGGTAAGCATTTATGAATCTATTTATGTACAGCTGTGTTTGTAAAGTGATGTGAAAGCACAACCCCCCTCAAATGTCCTCACATGTCTTTACAAAAACAAAAAGCACTTCTATTCACATCGTTAAATCGTAAATGAACTTTGAACTGAGCTCAATTTCGCCAAACGTGATCAGTCCTGACGGCCACCAAGCATAGCTAATCTAGAAATAATTTAAGTAGAACCTGTCTGCCAACATGAAGTAGGCTAAAAGACAAAAAAAAGCAACACATTGTGCCATTATCTAAGAAAGTCAAACAGTCTGACAAAAAACACACGTGTGTATATATATATATATATATATATATGTACATGTGTATGCAGTCTTGTACTGCTGTCAACAATGCAGAGTGGCAAACGTGATGTAAAGATTAGAGTGCTCAGCAGCAAATTTAATTTAAAAAAAACAAAGCACTTGACGGCTCAGTAAAACCAAGGTAGTATGTGCGTACCGCAACAGTGAATTATTCTTCTGCCAAAGCACAACCAGCTAGTTCACATTTCTAAATTAACATTTAAAACAACATCACTTCTTTTAACATAAAAACCTGAAAAACTGAACTTAAAATTCACAGTGACTAACCGTGATTAATCGCTGTTTTATGGGGTTATTAATCAGAATAAAAAGTCTTCCTATATCTTGTAAATTTATAGCCATTGTTTTTACAAAAGAGGAAGACATGGTTGAATTGTTTCAAAGTGTTTGCGTGTTTGATTCAATACTATGATGGGACAAAGGTAAAACTACAGCTGACAAAAAACAACACAAAAGGATCATCTGACAAGAAAACAGCTGATGATCCTCAAGGCCATTTGAGGGAAGAAACCAAGGAGGAACCATTGTGACTTTGAGCAGATTGGGTTGGATTGTGCAAAAGGACAACAATCCAAATCACACTAGCAGGTTTACCTCCGAAAGGCAAAATTTATATTTTGGAGTGGCCTAGTCAAAGTTCAGAACTTTAGCACCCTAAATGTGACTGAATGAGAAAAAATCTACAAAGAAGCTTTGGCTGAAGTTCCCCCACAGCGATGTAAAAGAGTCATTTCCAGTCTTAAGTCTTAAAGACTTAATGACAGCTGTCGCTGCCAATGGTGGCACAACGTTATGTTTCAGTGTTAATTACTCCATCAGTAAATTCAATTTGTCACTTGAAAACTACTTTTCATTTGATATTAGGATTTGTTTGAGGATCTGAAATAGCTCAGTATGACAGAAAAGCAAATCAATTTTTCAACAGCCTGCATATTTACTGTAACAAGGCAAAGATCAGGGGGAAATAGGGTGACAGGAAAACCACCTGGCCTTGAAGCTTTATCTCTGCGGCGCTCCAGCTCTGCTTTGACAAAGGTTTGTCGATAGCAACAGAGACAAAGCAAAAAGAAATGAGTGTATACAGAGAGAGGAAATGTCTCATTGTATCACACAGCGCTAGGCGTACCTTTGGGTTTATAGCTGCGGAAACACACACAGCGTTCACACCGCCAGAGAGAGAGAGAGAGAACCAGGACCGGAAGGAAACGAGGACCGACACAGAAAGACGTAGAGACGGAGGGGAAAACGGCAGATGAGGGTCAACGGGGCTTTCCATTGTGTAGGATCAGAAAAAGCAGGGAGGGAAAAGAAATCTGCTGCCAAAGCCAGAACTTACATGACAGAGAGAGGAGCGTGAGTGAGGAGAGAGTCAGAGAGACGCAGAGTTTCACCAGAGACAGTGGCTGGAAACCCAAAGCTTGAACTTCTACACACAAGAGGAAGACTGTGATCTTATGTGCTACTGATGGCAACCAGTGAAGACAAGGGGAAGCAGAGCGGGAAATGTGATGAATGTCCTGCAGGTCAGTGAACGTCTCATAGTTTATTCTTTGTTCACAAACCACTTTGTAGAAATCTTAAAAAATCAAAAAAACAAAGCTTGTTTCAGTTGTTACATCTCTGCTTCTTTCCACTTTAAACAGGAATGTTCGTAGAGAAAGATTGTAACGACAGAGAAGGCACAAAGTGTAAACCGTGTTCTAACGGGACTTTCACAGAGACCCCAAACTACCGGAAGACATGCTTTTCCTGTCGTTCCTGTGGTAAGTCACAAACATTCAGAAACGGTACATATGTGAATCATTTAGCTCTTTTGTTTATAACCCTTATAAACTACAACCAGCTCCGCCTTATTACTGTGCTGGGAGAAAAAGTTACTGGCTCCTTACCGATTTCTTCTGTTTGCCCTTTTTTTCAATGTTTCATATCAAACAAATGTTATTATTAGATAAAAAAAAGAGTTAATAAAATGGTCATGGAGAAATTTTGACTCAACTTCCTCGCAGCATTGTTCTATTCAGCTACATTTGATGGATTGAATCACTTGTTTAAGGTCACAAAGACTTTGACTAGGCCATGCCAAAACTTTCACTTATTTTTTTGCAGTGGGCTCACAGAGGTGAACTTTCTAGTTAGCTTTGTGTCATCATCCGAGTTCAGGGGTCAGCAACCTTTTCAATTCATAGAGCCACTTTTGCCATCAACACTACAAAATGAAATTTGTCTGCAGCCACATAAAAAAAGGTTTGATCATAATACCACTTTTTCTTATTGGTATTATGATCAAAAACATGTCTTAGTTAGATTTTAGGAGCCACAGTAAAAAAGCCAACGAGTCGCATGTGTCTCAGGAACCGCAGGTTGCAGACTCCTGACCTAAACCAAGTGTGTTAAGGTCATGAACTTATTGTCTCCTTCAGAGTTTATTTATTTTCAATGCCTGATCAATACCTGAAGTTCTTGAGACATGTTAAGTTGTAGATGTTTTGGGCCTCTGTTGTTTAGCATCCTGGATGTTTAACATTGATGCTGTCATGGAGGGATTTCTGTAGGCTGGGAAGCTTCACCACTGTTCCATGTTTTCTCCATTTGTGGATAAAGTCGCTCACTGTGGTTCTCTGGAGTCCCAAATGGCTTTGTAACTGTTTCCAGACTCATTAATGTGAATGTCTTTCCTTCTCTTCTGTTCTTAATCATTTTCTTCTTCAAATCAGAGTATGATGTTTTGCTTTTTGAGATCTTTTAGCCTACTTCATGTTGTCAGACAGGTCCCGTTTATAGGTGATTTCTTGATTGTATGGGTCTGGCAGTAATTGGGCTAAATTTTATATTTATATACCATGGTTTTGGATAACTTCTTTCCTTGGTACATACATTTATTTTTGGAAAAATGTTTTTTTATTTACCCAGGTTAGTTTGTTACATGATCTGAAACACTTAAATGTGACCAAATATAGGACAAACAAGAAATCGGTAAGGTTGCCAGCAGTTTTTTTTTTTTTTTTTTACACCACTGCTAACTCACTTAGCAACAGTGGACCATTTTCTCCTTAAGCGAACTTGAAAGTATCTACAGTGTGAAAATAAAGGGAGGAAGCTGTCTGGTGATAAATTTTAGTGCAGGGAGTTTCAATTGTAACCTAAACACCCACACAAACACAAAGACACACACACACACACACACACACACACATATATGCAGACTAGCTTTAAACACCTTGAAATCACAAATTAACAGGAGAAAATCTCTCTTTTTCAACCTTACAGTTAAAAACAGTCGAACAAAGAGCATCTGCACAGATAAGACGGACACCGTTTGTGAGTGTAACCCAGGTTTCTTCTACCGTGAAAAAGCTGATCACTGCGAGCCCTGGACTAAGTGCCCTGTGGGTGAAGGAGTCAAAAATAAACGTAAGTTTCAAAGCAGATCAGCCTGCTCTCTTTCAGAGATTCTCATCCCTGTGTGTAATAACTAAAAAACTAGACGGCTCTGCCTTCGACTTCTTTTCGCAGCTACTTCTACAAATGACACAGTCTGCGCACCGTGTGAAGAAGGAACCTTCAGCAACGTCACAGATTCCTTCTCTCCTTGTCAACCGCATTTCAGGCAAGTCTGAGTCCCTTTTAGTTTCTCATCATGTCAACAAAGCTGAATGTTTACTGGTAAACACTGCGCAGCGCAAGTAAATCTCCAGGTTACACACTCAAAGCAGAAAAACAATATTTAAATGCCTGTTAATAGAAAGAACACAAAGTGTAAAACACAAAAAGTGTAGAAGATTTTCAGAAAGTAGCAACCAAATCAAAGCAGCAGAGTCATCCCAGTGTGTTTTGAATTTCAGCTAAGTATTTAATTAAAAAAAAAACCTAATCAAACCTTTTTGTATCTGTTTCTCAAGTGGCTTTTATACATTTTATTTGCTTAGAGAGAGAAAAACACTTTTTTAACTCTTCACAATTATTTCTGAAACCCTTTAACTGAAGTACAATTGTTTTTTTATATTCGTCCTCATCTTTAGTTTTTAAAATAAAGGATAAGGATTTTAAAATAAATCCTTCTCTGTTGAACCACTTTTGTATACACCTTGGAAGGAGTTTATTACAGGCTTTGTACATAATCAATGCTGTTCTGAGCTCTACTACATCCTAAAATGTTAAAGTATGCAATGTAGGAAATATTTCATTAGTTGGATGAAGCTATAATTCACTTTGAGAATAAATCAATAATTTATTCCTTTATCATTTCTTTCAGGTGTGAGGCCTTCAGACTACAGCTGAAAACTCCAGGAACCAAAACAACGGATGCCATCTGTCAAGACTGTGAATCTCGTAGGTCCACCCCTTTAGATTGAGACATTTTGTGCATATTTTTGACTAACATGTTTGAAATATGATGTCGTAGGGCTTAGCGGATGTGACTGTCAGGGATCCAGTTGAGCTTGAATTAAGAGAGGAAGTGGAAGTGGCATAGAGGGGAAACCATTTTATGCAGCGGTTGCAGTTTGCTTGTCTCTCACAAGAAACAAAGCCCTTTGATTTTGAAGGGTGAAATCACATTTATGGAGCAAGAATGAATGCACAAATAATATTCTTTATTGTAAAAGAATTTAAAACATATCGTGTGTGGGTGAAGGGCAGAGTTTGAAATGTCTGAAAGCTTACTGAAGGCTGTGATTGGAGTTGTGTTAAATATGAATGTGTTTATGGGGAGGCGCAACTTAAACTTGAAATGTTTGGCGCGATGCCATGGAGTACGACAGCCTTTCTCCTCCTGTAGCTGCTGCCTGGTTCAGATGCATACAGGTGGAGCGGAGAGTCATGCAGATATAGACTGACCACAGTGGGCAGCTGTAGCTTAAACGTAGCTTTATGGACAGACCGGAAAATAAATTTACTACCATCCAAGTCGCAACAAATGGCTGGCGTAGCTCACTGTGACCGTACAGAGCTGACCACAGCTGTTGTAATTGACTATTTTAATAATCAAGTAATCTATTGATTATTCTGACGACTAATCGAGTGATCGAATAAAATAATTTGATAAAATAAAATATTGGTAAATCCTGACATAACAGCTGTATTAATATCAGATATCAACATCGGCCCAAATTTACGTATTTGTGCATCCCAACAATTACTTTTCTGTAGTTTAACAAATTAAATTGTAACAACAGCAGTAGCTCAGGTTTTTGGACAAAAGTTTTGCAAAAATCTGAAACTATGTTCAATTTAACATTAAAGCAGCAGGCTTATAAAAAAATTGTCTATACTCCAGTTTTTGGTTTATTTATTCATCTTAAATCATATTTATGTTGCATTAGAAGAGATCAAATTACTCCTTAAAAATAGAGAAAAACTATTTTCTGTCACTTCTTCCTATCTGTGTTCTCACTGTGGCCACATTTAATTAATGTGATTGAAATTGAAACTCAACTAGATGTCTGTCACACGTCTCTTCTTTTGTTTTTAGACTCTAAGACATGTGGAAACCCCATGCCCTGGGGGCTTTTTTATTTTCTAAACTTTAAAGTGTATTTATCTTTGTAAGCTGTAACAAAATGCTCTGATAATATATCTGTATTTCCCATAAACAGATAAAATTTTATACATGAAGGCAATTACAAATATCCAATGTTTTTAGGCAATTAAAACACTGAAACTTGTATATATTAGAATAATTAGTTCTGCAGATATATCGTCTTTGTTGCCGTTTCTCATGTTTAAAGCATTTTGATTGTTGCGTTGACTGTAGATATTGACAAGTTTCTTGCAGTTTCTTGCAATTTCCTCCGTCATTTCCTCACTTAAAGAGATCAAGGCGCATCTGTCTTAATCAAATCCTATGTTCTCCTGCCTTTCCCATTTTGTAGAATGACTTTGACGTGGTATTAGGGTCACATGGAGGGAAAAAAGAATGGTGGACATTTTTCTCTTCCATTGAGAAAATAGTCGAAATTCTGTTTTGCGATTAAAGTAAAAATATTGAAAATAAAGTGAAATAATACAATTGAAGAAACAGTGGAATGAAAACTTGTGCTCTTCTCAAACAAGTTTGATAAGGTTTGCATAAAAATGTGCATCCACAGGACGTTTACAGGCTAAAAAAAATAATTTATTTGTTATTAAATCTTAATACGAAGTGTAAAGTTTCAAGCTCATTTATGCAAAGTAAGGCTTTTGCATGTCAACTTCATTGTTGATTTGTTTTTTATTTTATAACATAATTATGATTTTTTTCTCATCTTTGTTACTTGACTTCTCTAATCTTAAGACTGGTAAATAAAATAATAATAAAAAAAAAAAACAATTTCGCAGGGGGTACCGAACCACAGCCACTAAAACCAACGAAACATAACTTAATACGTAAATCGTCATAGCACTACCACAGAGGTAACAGTCTTTTGGTCTAATCAGTGAATTAGCTAATTGAGTTTAGTTCAGAATAATTTTGAGTCATAATCCACAGACCAATCTTTGAATACGGGGTACAGCTGCTTCTAGTCATAATTATAAGCTGGAGAAACAGAAAATACAGGTTCACTGACTTTGGTCATCTTGGAAAGTACATAAAAAACATGTACTCAAATTAAAAGTTGGATTTTTCAACATGTTTCAGAGGGAGATGATGCAAAGAAAAAGACTAATTTCTTTATTCGTCTTTGCATTCAGTGAGATAAGTTGCGGGGAGCTTTGAAGATTTTTGTTTTTCCCAGTATTTGTACTTTGAGACATGAGAAAGCATTCCACATCCTTTGTTTGTTTGTCTGTTGCTGGTGATTAATTCAAGAAAATGTCAAATAATGATGACTGGAGACCAGCTCTCCCACACTCCATCTTTCCATCTTTCCCTGAAGTTATGCCACTACTCTGACGTAAACTGTTACGTAACCTTAACGACGCTAACACGCATGTTGTGTTCCCTCTCTGTGAATCAGAGTGTTGCTGGATCCTGCCTGCATGCCTGTGGGCCGGACTTGTTTTGACTATTTTGGTTGTGGCGGCGATCATCTTCTGGAGAGCAAAGCGCAGATCCTATAGACCAGGTGAGTACGAAACGACACCTGTGTGAGTGGGATTTATTGTCGTTTGTCTCTTTACACACTGGTTAAAAATAAATCTAAAGAGGCGAGCTGCTCGATCGCAGAACCTACAGTTAGACTCGTTTGCTTTGAAGTTGCACAGTTGAAGGTCATAGAGCTATGATTACGGGAAATTACATTTTGATCACACATTTTCTTACATCAACAGAACTTTAATGTTTTATCTCCGAGTTATGTTCTGCTAGATGTTGCACAGAAGCAGCAGATCCAGCAGTTAAAGCGGCTGAACTCAGATGTGTTAGGTAAAAAAACAGGCTTAACGAAGATGACGAGCTCAATGGGGAAACCACATCCTGTACAGTTTTAGCTTGACACAGTTCTTTGGTATGATGTGACGCACACTTCACAGGCAGCCAACTCATACTGAGATGGCAGGCCTACGTATCTGGCATAATGGTGTTACCTATTATTTTTTGGCTGGCAGTAATGTCATTTTCTTATTTTCCATTTAACCTCTGTGGTCATACTCTGTGGCCATACTGGAATAGGAGGCTTTTGTCTCATCCTCTGTGGCTTCAACCAAAGTGGATCTCGCTGCTCTTATCAGATGCAGTAAGGACAGCTGCTGATGAGGTTCACTGATGCACACTTCTTGTTTTTTTGTATCTCTGCATGTCTGTGCTTTCCACATGATTCAACCTGTCTGTCGGTAGATATCTTCAAAGGCTTCTTTAGGAGAAATTGCAGAAATACAAAATTTCCTCCTCATTACAGTGTCATATCAGTTTCAGTTTTACTTGAGGAGTTTCGGAGAATTTCTGTTTATTAACGAAAAATTTGTCAAGATGCAAATTTACATAGTTGTGTTCCTTAAAAAAAAACTTTTAATCTTATTTTTTGGGCAATGGTTAAAAAAGTGTCAAATGCTGCTCAGTCTTACAATTATAGCCCAAAGTAAATGTAATACCAACCCATCGATAATACGGAGTATTTGTTAATCAATCTTGTCTAATTTGAAGTTTTATTACAAAAGAATTTTCTCTCGACACAAACCACAACGTAAAAATTATACTTTCTCTCTTCAAGATCATGGCTTAGTATTTTTATTTCATCTTGTAAAATCTGAGACACTAAGCATTAATTTAGCAGGAAAGTATCATGATGTGTCATTACACAACCTACATTTGCTGGAAACATGTGAGTTTCCTGCAATTCTTTATTGCAACATTTTTAAAATAACTTCCTTGATGTCACCATTTAGTTCACGCGCCACAATTATGCCACTCAAGCTAACCACACACACCAAAACAAACGTCAAGATACATTTTTAAATAGATGGTCAAATTGATGTAAAAAGCTCCATTGTTGATGGTTTTCCCCAAAAGTAAAGATGTGCATAAAAACTGAAGTTGTTGCTTTGACAGTAGAAATGGAGTTTAGCCGTTTCCCCTGATTTATGAAACCTAATCATCTGCTTTAATTAAATGGCATGTTCTCCTGTCTTTTCAATCTTGAAGAGCGACTAATAGCAATGGACCTCCACGTCATGCCCTATTTATAAAGAAGGGAAAGAGAAAGTGACTTTTATCCTAAATGTACACAAAAAATGTTTTAGTTAAATTTTTTAGGACTTTTTAATGGATGTCACTCATTTCAAGGTCAGGGATTTTGTTAAACTAATTATTTCACAACTCGAGGCTCTTTATCCCTTGTATAAAGGGACTCAAATAATAGTCAGGCAGAGAAGAAGAGCAGACCTTTTAAGAACAATGAAAACTCCAGGAATGACATGGAGAATGACATTAGGCATATTTAAGGAAAGATGAACAATTAACACAGAGAAGCTTAACTATAAAACTTAAAAACAAACGAAAAGGTCAATACCGATCCAAACTCCAATGTGTGCAAAGAGCAGAACATAAGAATAAATAAACTAACACAAAGGAATAAACTCGAACAGTAATGAAACGAACAACAAAGAGAAACCAAACACCTGTCGTAGCTACAATTACAGAGTCAATCAAGACTAAAATACTCATCTGCAAGACAATCCTGGCCAAGACTGGCAGAGTTTACAGAACATTGTTGAGTTTTTGACATTTTTACTTGGAATGTCGATAAACACGGTCGGCATCATCTTTGCAGTAGATGCAGTGATCAGCGTGTTTAGATTGCCAACTTAATTTATCTCTGAGTTGTTTCCTCTCACTGAAACCAGACAGCGAGAGGTTAAGAGAACCTGATTTTAGCCACGTAGCCGAGACCTAAAGTCTTAAAGCCATGCTTGTTTCTGTGTTGCTATAGATACATGATTACATATTGGTGTAATCAATATGTAATCATTGATTACATATTGATTACAATATGTAATCAATATGTACTCGCTGAGTGTGCGAGACTGCTGTTTTGACTCAAAGGTTACAGAAACCTTCCTGAAAAAGGAAAACCTCTGCAATACAAGCGTGTGTTTAAAAGCAAACCGGTGGTGAAAACAGCGTCTAAACTTGTAGTATCGGTTTAACTTTGAGTCACCGGAAGCTGCGTTACCTTTGAGCATGTTCTATAAAGTAATTACCTCGGACAGGTACTTTTTTTATATGAAGGTGACGCAGTCTAACCCTTTATTAAGGGGGAAGATTCAGGGCACGTGCGTCAATGTGACAAAAGGAAATAAAAAAAAAGACGAAGTCTCAGGTTTGTGTAGGTTCATGTCTGTGGAGAAAACCATGAATGAGTTATATAGACGCACACTATTTCCAAAGTGAATGATTCGAGTTAAGCAATCGCTCATGAAGCTCAGAGCTGACTGTGTGGGGACGAACATATATAGAGGGGAAAGATCGACCTAATCATCCGATTACCTTCCTCGAGACTTTTTTTTTTTTTAAATTAGAGAACAAATCTTCTGGAACAGCAAGCACGTCTCACAGATAAAGTAATTTGCATTGTAAAGAAAAGCCTCCGCTGCAAGTAAACAAACAAACAAACAAAAAAAAAAACTGTGAAAATGTTTCCTTATTGAGGAGACACGTTACCCGTAACTTCAGGGGGTTCGCCACCGGATGCAAACCCCTCGTAAGCCTCGTAACTGAAAGTCTGGGGTGCAGTTCCCGTAAGCGTTCAGAACCAGTTTCACCAAAGAGATGAAAAGAAAACACACCCGTGTGTCTGACTCTGTCTCGGTAAAAAGTCACAGAAAACCCACAACCATAAAACCATATTTTAATGTCTTTGTTTAGCTCTCAATTAAAATGAGCTGCATGCAGAGAGGGATTTTGACTTCATGTATATTGCTCTAAAATGTGGACTCTGTTAAAACAATAATTTTCTTCAAAATATCACAGCATTCAAGCTGAGACTGTATTTTTTTTCCAAAGAAGTACATCGTTTGGATTGAAAGGTGGCTCAATTTCAGAACAATCTGACGGCATTGATTTTTGTCACGTTTGTTTCTCGCTTGTTCTACTTTGTTGTTTAATCTGCATAGGCTGGTTTAACACAGAGCTAAATGACTAATGATGCTGCACGCCTCAGTGCTGGAGTTATAGCGCCACCTAAGGTCCATTCAGCAAACCTTTTCCTTGTTTTATTTAGAAAATCAGATGCACCGCAGTTAATGTGAACTATCTGATCAGATTGTTATCGGCATGTTCGAGGCTGAATTGTCTGATCTTTGTAAATGTCGTTGCAGTCAAACACAGTGTTCCTGTTACCATGATGACGGTCGTTGCCGAACCGGTCCTCGCTCCACCAGAGCTGCTGTCTCACTGCCAAGAGAGCTGCACAGACTGCAAACCATCCCCTTTTAACTCAGGTAAAAATAAAAATAGATATATACACCAACACAGAGCCATTCAGTAAATTACACCATTATTAAAAACTTCATTTATTTAATCAATTCACAAAATGAAACACTATCAGTTAGATTGATGTTTTCAAGCCTCAATTTCTGTTAATCATGATGATTTTCCAATCACAGCTAATAAAAACACATTTAAAATTAGGATATTAGATCAGACCAATAGAAATGTGTTTAATAGAAACTTTTCAAATGGTTCTTCTAACTTGAAAACTGAGCCTCACTGGAATACATCTTGTGATTTATCAATCTGTCTATGTTACTATAAGAATATAATTCTTATATTCCCTTAGTTTAGCGTTTCACTTCAGTCATCAACTTCTTTTTAGTGAAACACTGACCCACTTTTTTAATGTTTCCTCTTTGTTCACAAACAAGCTCCCTTTCCAAAAGGTCATAACCTCTTCATCAGGTTTTCTACTGTCGGCAAATTAGAGAGATAAAAAATAAAAAATTGAAGAGCCCAAACATTAAAAGAAAAGTTACACTAAAAAACCCCCTCAAAGAATAAGATTTCTGTCTCTTTGAGTTTGTTTTAACCTGAACCGACACATAAAAGCAACTCAAACAAAAGTTGGTGGTTTTACATTTCAAATATAAAACCACCAAACAACAAAATATTATCTGTATTTATTTGTTAATCTGCTCATGAAATTTGTATATAATGTATCTGTCTACAATTAGAGGTTAAAAATAAATACAGTTAAGAATAAGTAACAGGGTTTCCCTCAGGGTATTATAAGCCTGTCACCATATTGTGATAGTATGAGACAGATAATCGCTAATGTGCTAACGGCAGTTAAACAACTTACCGTTACAGGGGAACCGTTTATCCTGCGTCAGCGGTGGCTATGCTAACTAGCCTTAGCATTCATGGCAAGCTAGCTTGAACGATGTCCATTCTCATGATTAATTCTGTCGTTTTCCTCAGATGACGGTTCGATCATTCGCAGCATATCGGACAGCTTGGACATCAGCACTTCCATAACTCCGCTGAAGCCCTCCGTCTCTTTCATTGAACCCGAGCAAACCAACGGCAGCTCAATATACCCCCTCAGCAGCGCCTTCTGCAGGTCGTACTCGGAGCCCCAGGAGGACGAGTGGTGTGGAACATAAAAAAATAAAATAAAATAAAATAAAATACAAGAGTGGGACAATGACGGAGCCACAGCTGGCTCAGTGATATTTCAAGTACTGTTTGTAAACCTTGAGAAGATTTTACTCTCAGTAGAGTTTAGTATGGCTGATAGTTTGCTGCCACCTGCAGGACTTTGGTGGGAACTTCAGTTTGTGCAAAGAAAAATTCTCCCAAGTGAAAACAGCAGATTCTGCTTCGAAGAGGGATTAAGCTCCACATAACAGGAAAAAACTGATAATTACAGTAGGAAAAAAAAAACACAGGCTGGAATAGACTATCTAGATCTTTGCCATGGACTTTATTGTTTTTCAAACATTCTCCTTCATACAATCCCAAACAGATTGAACTGTAATTACATATCAGCACTTGATGAAATGAGAATCAGAAGTGTGGACATGCATGAGGCACTAAATGAAGTTTGTTTTACTTTTCGTATGATTTGTTATTGTAATAATATGATTTTGTTCAAAATTCAGCCAAGACCCAAAGAGGCTGTGAAACAGTGAAAATGGGATTAATCACAGCTCATCTAAATAGTATGATTAATAGTAAGCAGTACAGGGGCTGCATCTTGTATGTTAATTCTGATGCATTTTTTTACAGGAATAAATTAGATTAATCTTGGTTACAAAACTCAAGGAAGTTAATTTTTCAAATTAATGAAAACCTCTTCCTATTCCTGATTATGAATCCTAAAGAGTTCATGGTGAAAACTTGGACTCACTGACAGATTTAACAACATGTTCTTCATATTTTCAGACATTTTAGCCAGATGGTTCTGTTAAACAGCTAGAAGCAGCCAATATCTCGCCTCAGACAGATATATTTAATGACTTTTTCATTTAATACAAACCCAGATTTGGTTGGTCCTGGAAGATGTAGCTAATGGCTCGTCTAAGAAAGGAAGAAGTGAACTTCGATCAACTTCAAACAAATCCAACTTTAAAAACTTTATAATGAACTTTTCGGCTCGTGTCGCCTGCACAAAGATCCAAAATAGCATCTTTTATTTTGGAAAACCAGCTTTTATTTTGATATTTCTGATTTTGTAAACTTAATGGCCACCTGTGTTTAGTGTAAAAATAATAAAAATCTCAGATTGTGCTAAAAGAAGAGAGACTGATACATAATGAAACAACTTTAACCAGATATTGGTCTAAATTATTTTTAAATACAAGTTAAAGAGGTTTGTTCAGATTATGGAAATCATGTCGTGAGCAAAAACAACTTCAATTTAAATAATTGAATTAAACATTTAGTAGAATACAAGACCTTTACCGTTTTTAGATCAAATTTATTTGCTGAGAAACAATCTCTGCTTTTGAAGATAATAAACTGTATGTGGTAAATTACAAAATATAGGCTTGTAAAAACTGTGTGAAGGCAATAGTTTGGCCCCACTGACAGTCACTTATGGGAAAAAACTGTTTTTGGCTTTTTATTACCTTCACGTTAGCATTAAAGCATAAAAACAGATGAAAGCTGGATTTTAAACAGCCAAATTTTTCTATAAATTAGTTCCTCTGACTGGGAACCTTTGCCCCACATCATTACCGGGGGCACTGCCTCTTGACACCATTTCTTATATAAATAATCATCAGCTTTTGTCTAATTTACTTCACAATGCAAAGATC